>NC_068421.1:79149063-79241563 GCF_023373465.1 Oncorhynchus keta
AAGAGACATGCAAAAAGAGACATGTAAAAATAGAAAGGGTCCTGTACTGCAGCGCCAGCTGTGCCATCAGAGACTCTGGGTTCGCGCCCAGGCTCTGTCGTAACCGGCCGCGACCGGGAGGTCCGTGGGGCGACGCACAATTGGCCAAGGTTCGTCCGGGTTAGGGAGGGCTTGGCCGGTAGGGATGTCCTTGTCTCATCGCGCACCAGCGACTCCTGTGGCGGGCCGGGCGCAGTGCGTTCTAACCAAGGTTGCCAGGTGCACGGTGTTTCCTCCGACACATTGGTGCGGCTGGCTTCCGGGTTGGATGCCAGCTGTGTTAAGAAGCAGTGCGGCTTGGTTGGGTTGTGTATCGAGGACGCATGACTTTCAACCTTTGTCTCTCCCGAGCCCGTATGGGAGTTGTAGCGATGAGACAAGATAGTAGCTACTTATTTATACTTACTTATTAAACAATTGGATACCAGGAAATTGGGGAGAAAAAGGGGTCAATTTTCAAAAAGAAGTGAGAATTGGCAAGAAAGCAAGAGAAAAGTGGAAATCAGAAAGAAAACATGAAGATAGAGAAAGAGAGAATGAAAGAGGGAATAAAATAGAGTCTGTCTGCAACAGGAGACTGCAACAGAGACAATGCAACTGAGACGGGGATGCAGGCCATCTAGTGGGTTTAAGCATTAGCACACACACACACACACACACACACACACACACACACACACACACACACACACACACACACACACACACACACACACACACACACACACACACACACACACACACACACACACACACACACACACACACACACAGAGAAAAACTGACAAACACACATTAGTTATGTATCCAGTAACAGTACCTACCAAGAGAAGTAGTCATGATGAAGAGACTTTCACACTGTGTCTGTCTGGAGAAAAACAGAGCTGTGCACTGTCACTTCCACAGCTCCCTCTGTCTGTCTGCTAAACAGATCTTCTCTCGTTCTCTCTCGCACTCTCCCTCGCTCCTCTCCTCTCTCTCTCCTCTCTCTCTCTCTAAAACTCTAAACTTAACTTATCTTTTTTTCTCCTGAATCGCCTTCCTTTGTCTCCTGTGGCTCAGCTGGTCTTGTCCATGTGGCGCTGAAGACTGTCTGCCTCCCTCCCGGCACAAATGAGAGACTCTTTTAAAAGAGAGAACTGTATTTTCTCTCCCCCCACTCTATCACTCTCTCACTGCCCCTTTCTCCCCTCTTACTCTCTCTCTCTTCCCTCTTTCGCTCCTCTCTCTGTCTAGATGCTCTATCGTAAGGCAGCAGTGTGAGCTCTGTTTGAACTCCTGTGGTTGGCAGCAGGCTGAATGAAGTCATTTAGGATCTGGAACAGAACAAAACAGAGACGAACCATGTTCCATTCCTCCACTCCCCGTTGGAAAATAGTTCCCTGTTAGCTACAGACTTGTTGTGACACTGCTTGAGTCCGAATTCTCTAGGAGGGAGCGAGGGAGGGAGGAGAGGAATAGGCCCCCTCCCCTTCTCTCTCTTCCCCTTCTTCTCTCTCACTGACCACTCTGCATTGTCTCCTACAATCTGTTTCCTCCAATCAAAAGGCCTTCCTGAAGGTCAGGGGTTGCTTGAGTCCTTTTAAGGCGGTGGAGGGTGTTGAACTCAGGGTTCTATAGCCTCTCTGTCAGGGCATGTGTCACTACTCCCACCATCTGCTGCCCAAACACACATACACACGCACACACATGTGCACGCACAGGCATACACACAAACAGATGGAGACATACTGACCGTGTTTCCTGCTACGTAAAATCTGATTGTGTTAGAGCTGATCTATTTTTTACTACTAACATATGGTACTCGACTTGTCCTATTTTACTTGTCCTATTCTATCATCACAAGCTCTGCTTGCTGCTCGTCAGTCAGGAGTTACCGTTATGAGGAATGTGTATCTAACATCATGATCCTTGCTAGTACAGTATGTATCATTTATCTTATTACAGTACTTCTCATGGTTTACTGTAGTGAGTTAGGCTCTCCTTCCCTATGTCATTCTACAGCAGCACTACTCTACAGCTGTACTGTAGGCCAGCCTGCCAGCTTAGTAGAGTCTGACACTGGCACAGTCAGTGTAGTCAGCTCAGCTTTCCCCATTGTGACTGTGTCTGTGCCTCGATTTAGGTCGGCCAAAACTATAAATGGCGGTGTTCGTCTTAACAATCTCATTGGAATAAAGACCTCCTCCATTCCTGTCATTATTGAAAGAGATAGCGATAATATCTTACATCTCAAAATAGGACTACTTAATGTTAGATCCCTCACTTCCAAGTGTACCGCAAAGGTGCAGATGTTACTAACATTTATGACATCAAAACAAAAGACTGCGTTTTTTGTATTTTGAGCTTCTTGTCATGAAATCTATGCAGCCTAACTCAATCACTTTTAATAGTATACAGTGTTCCTCACTGAGGTCCCTGAATTTCTATCGGAGCTTGTAGTCATCGCAGATAATATTCACATTTTTGATTACTTCAATTTTCACATGGAAAAGTCCACAGACCCACTCCAAAAGGCCTTCGGAGCAATCATCAACTCAGTGGGTTTTGTCCAACATGTCTCCAGACCTACGCATTGCCACAGTCATACCCTGGATCTAGTTTTGTCCCGTGGAATAAATATTGTGGAACTATATGTTTATCATCATAATCATGGACTATTGGACCATCATTTTATAACCTTTGCAATCAAAACAAATCATCTACTCAGACCCCAAGCAAGCCGCACTATAAATTCTCAGACAACCCAAAGATTGCTAGATGCCCTTCCAGACTCCCTCCGCTTTCCCAAGGACATCGGAGTACAAAAATCAGTTAACCACCTAACCTAGGATCTAAATTTAACCTTGCGTAAAACCCTAGATGCAGTCGCACCTCTAAAAACAAAAAACATTTGTCACAATAAATGATCTCCCTGGTATACAGAAAATACCTGAGCACTGATGCAAGCTTCAAGAAAATTGAAACAGTAATGGTGCGCCACCAAACTGGAAGTCTTCTGACTGGCTTGGAAAGACAGTATGGTGCAATGTCGAGGAGCCTTCACTGCTGCTTGATCAGCCTACTTTTCCAAGCTAATTGAGGAGAATAAAAACAATACAACATTTATTTTTGATACTGTTGCAAAACCAACTAAAAAGCACAATTTCCCAAAAGAAGATGGCCTTGACTTCAGCAGTGATGAATTCATGAACTTCTTTGACAAAAAGATCACGATCATTAGGAAGCAAATTACAGAGTCCTCTTTGAATCTGCATATTTCTCCAAAACTCACTTGTCCTGGGTCTGCACAGACCTGCCAGGACCTGGGATCAATAGAGACTATCAAGTTTTTTTATCCTGTATCTCTTGACACATTCACAAAAATAGTAATGTCCTCTAAACCTTCCTACTGGCCCCTATTCCAACTAAACTACTGAAAGAGCTACTTCCTGTGCTTGGCCCTCCTATGTTGAACAAAATAAATGGCTTCCTATCCTCCGGATGTGTACCAAACTCACTAAAAGTCGTAGTAACAAAGCCTCTCCTGAAAAAGCCAAACCTTGACCCAGAAAATGTGTAAAAAAAATAATATCAGCTTATATCAAATCTCTCATTCCTCTAAAAAATGTTTGAAATAGCTGTTGCCCATTCACTGCCTTCCTGAAGACAAATAATGTATACAAAACGCTCCAGTCTGGTTTAAGACCACATCATAGTCCTGAGACTGCACTCATGAAGGTGATAAATTACCTTTTAATGGCGTCAGACCAAGGCTCTGCATCTGTCCTCGGGCTCCTAGACCTTCGTGCCGCTTTTGACATCATCGATCACCACATTCTTTTGGAGAGATTGGAAACCCTAATTGGTCTACACGGACAAGTTCTTGCCTGGTTTAGATCTTATCTGTCGGAAAGATATCAGTTAATCTCAGTGGGTGGTTTGTCCTGACAAATCATTTGTAAGTTTTAGTGTTCCTCAAGTTTCCGATAGACTCTTGACTAGAACCAAAAAATGTGATCATATTACTCAAGTGCTAACCTCTGGCTTCCTGTTAAGGCTAGGGCTGATTTCAAGGTCTTACTGCAAACCTACACATCATTACATGGACTTGCTCCTACCTACATATCTCTCCGATTTTGTCCTTCCATATATACAGTACCTACATGTACGCTACGGTCACAAGATGCAGGCCTCCTTATTGTCCCTAGGACTTCTAAGCAAACAGCTGGAGGCAGGGCTTTCTCCTATAGAGATCAATTGTTATGGAATGGTTTGCCTATCTATATGAGAGATGCAGACTCGGTTTCAACCTTTAAGTCTTTACTGAAGATTCATCTCTTCAGTATGTCCAATAATTGAGTTTAGTCTGACCCAGGGGTGTGAAGGTGAAGAGTGAGGAACTGGTGTGACAAACTGCCCGGCACTGCCTGGCCATCCCTAGGAGGGGTGTGTCATGTCATGCCAGGCTTTTTTCGCTATACTCGACTTGAGTGGGTTGATTCACTGACGGCGATCTGTCTGGTTTTGCACACCCTTGGGCTCGTGTGGTGGAAGAGATCTTCATAGGCTATACTCAGCCTTGTCTCAGGGTAGTAAGTTGGTGGTTTGTTGATATCCCTCTAGGGGTGTGGGGGCTGTGCTTTGGCAAAGTGGGTGGGGTTATATCCTGCCTGGTTGGTCCTGGCGGATAGGGCCACAGTGTCCCCCGACTCCCACTGTCTCAGCCTCCAGTATCTATACTGCAATAGTCTACGTATGTGCTGGGTGGCTAGGATCAGACTGTCCTATCTGGTGAAATTCTCCTGTCTTATCTGGTGTCCTGTGTGAATTTAAGTATGCTCCCTCTAATTCTCCCATCTCTCTCTCCCATCCCTCCCATCCTTTCCTGGAGGAGACTGCGCCTCAGGACTACCTGGCCTGATGACTCCCCATCCCTAGTCCAACTGGTCATACTGCTGATCCTGTTCCTGCTGTTTTGCCTGTGGCTATGGAACCCTGACCTGTTCACCAGACATGCTACCTTGTCCCGGACCTTTCTAGGCAGTTTTTCCTAGCCACCGTGCTTCTACATCTGCATTGCTTGCTTATTTGCTGTTTTAGGCTCTGTTTCTGTATAAGCACTTTGTGACATCTGCTGATATAAAAAGGGCTTTAAAAATACATTTGATTTGATTTGATACTCTACACCAGTACTCCACACCAATACTCTACACCAATACTCCACACCAATACTCTACACCAATACTCCACACCAATACTCTACACCAATACTCCACACCAATACACCACACCAATACTCCACACCAATACTCTACACCAGTACTCCACACCAATACTCTACACCAATACTCCACACCAATACTCCACACCAATACTCCACACCAATACTCTACACCAGTACTCCACACCAGTACTCCACACCAGTACTCTACACCAGTACTCTACACCAGTACTCTACACCAGTACTCCACACCAGTACTTCACACCAGTACTCCACACCAGTACTCCACACCAGTACTCTACACCAGTACTCTACACCAGTACTCCACACCAGTACTCCACACCAGTACTCCACACCAGTACTCTACACCAATACTGGATGGATATGGATGATAAACTCCACATTAAGACTAGTAAATACGAATATTCCAGACTCCTGCCCCAGTCAAAGCCCGCATGCACACACACTCCCCTCTCCTTCCCCAATCCCCAGCCCCCATGTAATCGCTCTGGAGGGAGAGAGAGAGAGAGAGAGAGAGAGAGAGAGAGAGAGAGAGAGAGAGAGAGAGAGAGAGAGAGAGAGAGAGAGAGAGAGAGAGAGAGAGTGGTGGGAACCTGTGCTGGAGAGGCATGGGTGCAGGGAGGACATGTTTAGGAGTCGTTGGGTCTGGTGTTGCAGTAGTCACTCCCCACATCACAGCAGTGGCTCAGGGTAAAAATGTGATTATGATAATAGCAGTAAACACAATAACTAAAAATCATTAAGTGAAGGAATGTACAATGCCATCCAGGTCCTAATATGGCTGCCGTATTACCTATATGGTGCACTACTTATGACCATGGACCATAGGGCTCTGGTCATAAGCAGTGCATTATAAAGGGTAAAGGGCCATTTGGGATGTGATGGTAAAAGGACCTCACACAACAGTCCTCTCTCAATGCACTCACCTTTTTTGACTGGTAAATATATTGACACTAAACAGGCTGTTTTACCCTTTAAAGGTTGTGTTCTGCTGTTATCTTTGTGTTTGATACAAAGCAGAGCTGGAACAGTCTAAACATCAGTCAAGAGGTTTGACATTCATTCTCCTTCTCAGTGAATGGGTTCCAGGGCCTGCTTCCTTGCCTTGTGAAGGTCACTGTTAGTCTGTATTAGACAGGGTCATGACTGATGTAGCCTAATTCAGGACTAACTGAAAGGTAAAAGGACTGAAAGGTGAATGCCTACTCTCGCACGCACGCACGCAACCACCCTCCCTCCCTCTCTCTCTCTCTCTCTCACAGACACACACACAGAGACACACACACACACACACACACACACAGCTAGTCTTTTGAGTAAAAATGTGGTGGATATAAACGGCAGTATGAAGTCGACTGTTTACTTTGACCAAATTCCTTTTCAAAACAATGATAAAGCTTATGTACACACACACACACACACACACACACACACACACACACACACACACACACACACACACACACACACACACACACACACACACACACACACACACACACACACACACACACACACACACACACACACAGAGATTCCCTGCAGGATGTGTACCCTAGTGGTTTCTACAGGAAGTCAAACCAGCTACACCAACGATTATATATTATATTGACAAGATAGTTCAGTGACCGCTCTAACAATGAAAATACATGTCCTCATAAATGGAAGGCAGGCGGCAGGAGGCGAGATCAGTTCGGACCATTCTAGGCAATGAGAGAGCATATACGTGTGTGAACAACATGCACAGCTCCGATATTTAAAAAAAATTCTCCAAAGTTGCCAAAATCCCAAGTGCGTCCACTTATATCAGTGCATTCGTAACAACATAAACATTAGGAAACGTCTACTCAATTAAATAAGCCTCACATAGCAAACTAGAAATTACATTTTTGTTGACCAAATTAGACACTCTCAATTCCGTGGTCTTATTTTCGTTGACAGATTTTGGGCGGAGTAAACTCTCTCGCTTCGCCTCTTCTTCTCTGGCTACACTCAGCCCATCTCCCAGCAGGACAGGAAGTGAGTGTACATCCTGCCAACAGAGGTCACTTCCTCTCTTTACAGTGAACTAATTATAGCCTAATTTAAAGTATCAGCTGGACTGGCTTCTCTCAAAGGGATAGAATGAGAATAATCTCTTTATTTTCCCCAGTTACCCTGTTGTCACAGACCATAATATCCTAAACCGGACAATGAACACACAATGAATCTTACCAAACTCCTATCTTCTCCATATTAAGTTACCTATTCTTCTATAGTCTACATGGGTCCTGCACCTAGCCAAATCCCCCCATGCCCTCTTTCAGTATTACATAATGCAACCATCATCAACGGAGAGGCCAGGTGCAGAGGGTATAGTGGGGGTATAACAGTGAGGATACAATTAAGCAATAAGGCCCGAGGGGGTGTGGTATATGGCAAATATACCCCGGCTAAGGGCTGTTCTTAAGCACAACGCAATGCAGAGTGCCTGGATACAGCCATTAGCCATGGTATATTGGCCATATACCACAAACCCCCTAGGTGACTTATTACTATTATAAACTGGTTACCAACATAATTAGAGCAGTAAAAATACATGTTTTGACATACGCATGGTATATCTGATATACAACGTCTGTCAGCCAATCAGCATCCAGGAGCCAAACTACCTGGTTTATAATAGGTTATGCATGCCAGTTTAGGATTCCACCCTGCCTCTGAACCCTGGCCAGCAGAAATCACAGCGCTGTTTTTTGTGTTAAACACTGGGTCTTCATTCCAACCAAGCAGAAACATCTCTCTCTCTCTCTCTTTATCTCTCTCTCTTTCTCCCACACGCACACTCACACGCACACACACACACACATTTACATTTACATTTAAGTCATTTAGCAGACGCTCACACACACACACACACACACACGCACACGCACACTCACACGCACACACACACACACACACACACACACACACACACACACACACACACACACACACACACACACACACACAGTAACAGAGTGTAAATGTACCTTGTGATATTCCGCTCTTCTCCCAATGTCCTTCTCCTTGCCTCAAGTAAGAGAATACTGGGAAATGTTTCACTGGGGAAGAGTGAAGATGTCTGTTCAGATATAATAACGCACACACATCTTTTAATAACAAAATGCACTCTCTCTTACCATAGGGCGTTGGAGGAGAGATAGGAAATGCTGGTGTGGACGGGACTATGTCACAGCTGTCCGTTACTGGAGTCTGTCCTTCATAGTCCACACTGTCCACCCTGGAGAGACGACCACACTGTAACACAGACAGACAGACAGACAGGACAGGCAGACAGACAGGACAGGCAGACAGGCAGATAAACAGGCAGATAGACAGGCAGACAGGCAGACAGGCAGACAGGCAGGCAGGCAGGCAGGCAGACAGACAGACAGACAGACAGACAGACAGACAGACAGACAGACAGACAGACAGACAGACAGACAGACAGACAGACAGACAGACAGACAGACAGACAGACAGGCAGACAGACAGGCAGATAGACTGACATCAGTCTTGTGATCAGTGTGTGTAGCTACTCTCTGTGTTGTAATGTAAACAGTCAGGCCATTCATGCTGCCGTGCCATAAGAATGGGTGTGAGAGCAGATCTGTGGCCCAAATGGCACCCTATTCTCTATATAGTACACGACTTTTACCAGGGCCTGCTTCGCGCTCTGCCCCAAATAGTGCATTATATATGGAATTGAGTGCCATTTGGGACACAGCCAAGGAATCTCAGCTATTTAGACAAACAGCCTGACCACTACAGTTCTGCTTCACTCAAACTAACACATTAACTACTGTACTATGAAGTGAATTCAATGTAAATGAATCACAAACTGTTTTTAAGGTAGATTAACCATGAACAAAGCCAGGTGTTTAAAGTAGATAAACCATGAACACAGTAAGTTGTTTTAAAGTAGATTATCCATGAATATAGCCAGGTGTTTTTAAAGTAGATTAATCATGAACATAGCCAGGTGTTTTTAAAGTAGATTAATCATGAACATAGCCAGGTGTTTTTAAGGTAGATTAACCAAGAACATAACCAGGTGTTTTTAAAGTAGATTAACCATAAACAAAGCCAGGTGTTTTTAAAGTAGATTAACCATGAACAAACCCAGGTGTTTTTAAGGTAGATTAACCATGAACATAGAGCCAGGTGTTTTTAAGGTAGATTAACCAAGAACATAACCAGGTGTTTTTAAAGTAGATTAACCATGAACAGAGCCAGGTGTTTTTAAAGTAGATTAACCATGAACAAAACCAGGTGTTTTTAAGGTAGATTAACCATGAACAAAACCAGGTGTTTTTAAAGTAGATTAACCATGAAAATACCCAGGTGTTTTTAAAGTAGATTAACCATGAACAAAGCCAGGTGTTTTTAAGGTAGATTAACCATGAACAAAACCAGGTGTTTTTAAAATAGCTCAACCATGAACAAAGCCAGGTGTTTTTAAAGTAGATTAACCATGAACAAAAACAGGTGTTTTTAAGGTAGATTAACCATGAACAAACCCAGGTGTTTTTAAAATAGATTAACCATGAACAAAGCCAGGTGTTTTTAAAGTAGATTAACCATGAACAAAGCCAGGTGTTTTTAAAGTAGATTAACCATGAACAAAGCCAGGTGTTTTTAAGGTAGATTAACCATGAACAAAGCCAGGTGTTTTTAAGGTAAATTAACCATGAACATAGAGCCAGGTGTTTTTAAAGTAGATTAACCATGAACAAAGCCAGGTGTTTTTAGGTGTTTTTTTTTAAGGTAGATTAACCATGAACAAACCCAGGTGTTTTTAAAGTAGATTAACCATGAACAAAACCAGGTGTTTTAAGGTAGATTAACCATGAACAAAGCCAGGTGTTTTTAAGGTAGATTAACCATGAACAAACCCAGGTGTTTTTAAAGTAGATTAACCATGAACAAACCCAGGTGTTTTTAAAGTAGATTAACCATGAACAAAGCCAGGTGTTTTTAAGGTAGATTAACCATGAACAAACCCAGGTGTTTTTAAAGTAGATTAACCATGAACAAAGCCAGGTGTTTTTAAAATAGATTAACCATGAACAAAGCCAGGTGTTTTTAAGGTAGATTAACCATGAACAAAACCAGGTGTTTTTAAAGTAGATTAACCATGAACAAACCCAGGAGTTTTTAAAGTAGATTAACCATGACCAAAGCCAGGTGTTTTTAAGGTAGATTAACCATGAAGAAAGCCAGGTGTTTTTAAAGTAGATTAACCATGAACATAGAGCCAGGTGTTTTTAAAGTAGATTAACCATGAACAAAGCCAGGTGTTTTTAAGGTAGATTAACCATGAACAAAACCAGGTGTTTTTAAAGTAGATCAACCATGAACAAAGCCAGGTGTTTTTAAAGTAGATTAACCATGAACAAACCCAGGTGTTTTTAAGGTAGATTAACCATGAACATAGAGCCAGGTTTTTTTATGGTAGATTAATCATGAACAAAGCCAGGTGTTTTTAAGGTAGATTAACTATGAACAAAGCCAGGTGTTTTTAAAGTAGATCAACCATGAACAAAACCAGGTGTTTTAAGGTAGATTAACCATGAACATAGAGCCAGGTGTTTTTAAGGTAGATTAACCATGAACATAGCGCCAGGTGTTTTTAAGGTAGATTAACCATGAACAAAGACAGGTGTTTTTAAGGTAGATTAAACATGAACATTGCGCCAGGTGTTTTTAAAGTGGATTAACCATGAACAAAACCAGGTGTTTTTAAAGTAGCTCAACCATGAACAAAGCCAGGTGTTTTTAAAGTAGGTTAACCATGAACAAAAACAGGTGTTTTTAAGGTAGATTAACCATGAACAAACCCAGGTGTTTTTAAAATAGATTAACCATGAACAAAGCCAGGTGTTTTTAAAGTAGATTAACCATGAACAAAGCCAGGTGTTTTTAAAGTAGATTAACCATGAACAAAGCCAGGTGTTTTTAAGGTAGATTAACCATGAACAAAGCCAGGTGTTTTTAAGGTAGATTAACCATGAACATAGAGCCAGGTGTTTTTAAAGTAGATTAACCATGAACAAAGCCAGGTGTTTTTAAGGTAGATTAACCATGAACAAAGCCAGGTGTTTTTAAGGTAGATTAACCATGAACAAACCCAGGTGTTTTTAAAGTAGATTAACCATGAACAAAACCAGGTGTTTTAAGGTAGATTAACCATGAACAAAGCCAGGTGTTTTTAAGGTAGATTAACCATGAACAAACCCAGGTGTTTTTAAAGTAGATTAACCATGAACAAACCCAGGTGTTTTTAAAGTAGATTAACCATGAACAAAGCCAGGTGTTTTTAAGATAGATTAACCATGAACAAACCCAGGTGTTTTTAAAGTAGATTAACCATGAACAAAGCCAGGTGTTTTTAAAATAGATTAACCATGAACAAAGCCAGGTGTTTTTAAGGTAGATTAACCATGAACAAAACCAGGTGTTTTTAAAGTAGATTAACCATGAACAAACCCAGGAGTTTTTAAAGTAGATTAACCATGACCAAAGCCAGGTGTTTTTAAGGTAGATTAACCATGAAGAAAGCCAGGTGTTTTTAAAGTAGATTAACCATGAACAAAGCCAGGTGTTTTTAAAGTAGATTAACCATGAACAAAGCCAGGTGTTTTTAAGGTAGATTAACCATGAACAAAACCAGGTGTTTTTAAAGTAGATTAACCATGAACAAAGCCAGGTGTTTTTAAAGTAGATTAACCATGAACAAACCCAGGTGTTTTTAAGGTAGATTAACCATGAACAAAGACAGGTGTTTAAATAGATTAACCATGAACAAAGCCAGGTGTTTTTAAGGTAGATTAACTATGAACAAAGCCAGGTGTTTTTAAAGTAGATCAACCATGAACAAAACCAGGTGTTTTAAGGTAGATTAACCATGAACATAGAGCCAGGTGTTTTTAAGGTAGATTAACCATGAACATAGCGCCAGGTGTTTTTAAGGTAGATTAACCATGAACAAAGACAGGTGTTTTTAAGGTAGATTAACCATGAACATTGCGCCAGGTGTTTTTAAAGTGGATTAACCATGAACAAAGACAGGTGTTTTTAAAGTAGATTAACCATGAACAAAGCCAGGTTTTTTTAAAGTAGATTTAACCATGAACAAAGCCAGGTGTTTTTAAAGTAGATTAACCATGAACAAACCCAGGTGTTTAAAGTAGATAAACCATGAACATAGACCCAGGTGTTTTTAAAGTAGATTAACCATGAACATAGAGCCAGGTGTTTTTAAAGTAGATTAACCATGAACAAAGCCAGGTGTTTTTAAAGTAGATTAACCATGAACAAAGCCAGGTGTTTTTAAAGTAGATTTAACCATGAACAAAGCCAGGTGTTTTAAAAGTAGATTAACCATGAACAAACCCAGGTGTTTAAAGTAGATAAACCATGAACATAGACCCAGGTGTTTTTAAAGTAGATTAACCATGAACATAGAGCCAGGTGTTTTTAAAGTAGATTAACCATGAACAAAGCCAGGTGTTTTTAAAGTAGATTAACCATGAACAAACCCAGGTGTTTTTAACCATGAACAAAGACAGGTGTTTAAATAGATTAACCATGAACAAAGACAGGTGTTTTTAAGGTAGATTAACCATGAACAAAGCCAGGTGTTTTTAAAGTAGATTTAACCATGAACAAAACCAGGTGTTTTTAAAGTAGATTAACCATGAACAAAGCCAGGTGTTTTTAAGTAGATTAACCATGAACATAGCCCAGGTGTTTTTAAGGTAGATTAACCATGAACAAAGACAGGTGTTTTTAAGGTAGATTAACCATGAACATTGCGCCAGGTGTTTTTAAAGTGGATTAACCATCAACAAAGACAGGTGTTTTTAAAGTAGATTAACCATGAACAAAGCCAGGTTTTTTTAAAGTAGATTTAACCATGAACAAAGCCAGGTGTTTTTAAAGTAGATTAACCATGAACAAACCCAGGTGTTTAAAGTAGATAAACCATGAACATAGACCCAGGTGTTTTTAAAGTAGATTAACCATGAACATAGAGCCAGGTGTTTTTAAAGTAGATTAACCATGAACAAAGCCAGGTGTTTTTAAAGTAGATTAACCATGAACAAAGCCAGGTGTTTTTAAAGTAGATTTAACCATGAACAAAGCCAGGTGTTTTAAAAGTAGATTAACCATGAACAAACCCAGGTGTTTAAAGTAGATAAACCATGAACATAGACCCAGGTGTTTTTAAAGTAGATTAACCATGAACATAGAGCCAGGTGTTTTTAAAGTAGATTAACCATGAACAAAGCCAGGTGTTTTTAAAGTAGATTAACCATGAACAAACCCAGGTGTTTTTAAGGTAGATTAACCATGAACAAAGACAGGTGTTTAAATAGATTAACCATGAACAAAGCCAGGTGTTTTTAAAGTAGATTAACCATGAACAAAGACAGGTGTTTAAAGTAGATTAACCATGAACATAGCGCCAGGTGTTTTTAAAGTAGATTAACCATGATCAAAGAGAGGTGTTTAAAGTAGATTAACCATGATCAAAGCCAGGTGTTTTTAAAGTAGATTAACCATGAACATAGAGCCAGGTGTTTTTAAAGTAGATTAACCATGAACATAGCGCCAGGTGTTTTTAAGGTATATTAACCATGAACAAAGACAGGTATTTTTAAGGTAGATTAACCATGAACATAGCGCCAGGTGTTTTTAAGGTAGATTAACCATGAACAAAGCCAGGTGTTCTTAAGGTAGATTAACCATGAACAAAGACAGGTGTTTTTAAGGTATATTAACCATGAACAAAGACAGGTATTTTTAAGGTAGATTAACCATGAACAAAGCCAGGTGTTCTTAAGGTAGATTAACCATGAACAAAGACAGGTGTTTTTAAGGTATATTAACCATGAACAAAGACAGGTATTTTTAAGGTAGATTAATCATGAACATAACCAGTTGTTTTTACTAACCGCATGATCATGATCAGGGAAAAAACTCATTGCGTAATGACTACTACATGACTACTGAGTATGTATGTGGTATAACAGTTGTTGAGTAACCAGTATGTGCTGGTAGAGGGTATGTGTGTGTACCTGGGTGGGCTGTAGGTTGGGGTGCTGCTGTGTGTGTGTGTGCGTGCGTGCGCCTGTGTGTGTGTTTGTGTTCATGTGTGTGTGTGTGGACCTGGGAGGGAGATAGGTTGGGCCTGTAGATCGGAGCGTTCTGGAATGTCTGGGCTCCGCCCCAACCAGGACTGTAGAATCCTGGGTAATCAGTGACATCACTGTCCTGTCTGTGCTTCCAGCCTGAAAAGAGAGAGGCAGAGAAATATAAAACGAGTGGGTGAGAAATTCAGAGAAAGACAGAGAGAGAGAGGGAGAGAGAGGAAGAAACAGACAGCGAGAGTGTGAATTGACATTCCACATATATTAGAGAGCTGAGAGAAGCTGAAGACTCAGAGCCTCCAACTGACCTCTATAACAAATCATATTGTATTGGTCACATACATGTGTTATTGAGTAGCGAAATGCTTGTGTTTCTGGCTCCAACAGGGCAATAATATCTAATAAGTAATATCTAACAATTTCACAACAATACACACAATACATATAAATCTAAGTAAAGGAATGGAATTGAGAATATTTAAATACATGGACAAGCAATGTTAGAGCGATGTTATAGACTAAGATACAGTAGAATAGAATACACTATATACATAAGAGATACATAAGAGTATTGCAAAATATGTAAACATTATTCAATTGACCAGTGTTCCATTTATGAAAGTGGCCAGTGATTTCACGTCAATCAAGTCAATTTATTTTACCTTTATTTAACTAGCAAGTCAGTTAAGAACACATTTTTATTTTCAATGACGGCCGAGGAACAGTGGGTTAACTGCCTTGTTCAGGGGCAGAATGCCAGATTTCTACCTTGTCAGCTCGAGGATTCGATTTTGCAACCTTTCGGTTTCTAGTCCAACGCTCTAACCACTAGGCTACCTGCCGCCCCTCTAATGTGCTATTGATGGCTATTTAACAGTCTGATGGCCTTGAGGTAGAAGCTGTTTTTCAGTCTCTCGGTCCCAGCTTTGATGCACCTGTACTGACCTCGCCTTCTGGATGATAGGCTGCTGTGCCTTCTTCACCCCACTGTCTGTGTGGGTGGACCATTTCAGCTTGTCAGTGATGTGTACGCAGAGGAACTTGAAGCTTTCCACCTTCTCCACTGAGATCCCGTCGATGTGGATAGGGGGGTGCTCCCTCTGCTGTTTTCTGAAGTCTTCAATCACCGTCTTTGTTTTGTTGACATTGAGTGAGAGGTTATTTTCCTGGCACCACACTCCCAGAGCCCTCACCTCTTCCCTGTAGGCTGTATCGTCATTGTTGGTAATACAGGCTACTACTGTTGTGCAGTTTTGGGTGAACAGTGAGTACAGGAGGGGGCTGAGTACACACCCTTGTGGGGCCCCAGTGTTGAGGATCAGCAAAGTGGAGGTGTTGTTTCCTACCTTCACCACCTGGGGGCGGCCCGTCAGGAAGTCCAGGACCCAGTTGCACAGGGTGGGGTTCAGACCCAGGCATTTGAGCTTAATGATGAGCTTGGAGGGTACTATGGTGTTGAATGCTGAGCTATAGTTAATGAACAGCATTCTTACATAGGTATTCTTCTTGTCCTAGTGGGATAGGGCAGTGTGCAGTGCGATGGCGATTGCATCGTCTACAGTCAGCAAATTGATGTGGGTCTAGGATGTCAGGTAAGGTAGAGGTGATATGATCCTTGACTAGTCCTTCAAAGCACTTCATGATGACAGAAGTGAGTGCTACGGGGTGATAGTAATTAGTTCAGTTACTTTTACATTCTTGTTTTAGTACTATATCTCTTGACACAATGATGAAAATAATCATGGCCTCTAAACCTTCAAGCTGCATACTGGAACCTATTCCAACTAAACTACTGAAAGAGCTGCTCCTGTGCTTGGCCCTCCTATGTTGAACATAATAAACGGCTCTCTATCCACCGGATGTGTACCAAACTCACTAAAAGTGGCAGTAATAAAGCCTATCTTGAAAAAGCCAAACCTTAACCCAGAAAATATAAAAAAAACTATCGGCCTATGTCAAATCTTCCATTCCTCTCAAATTTTTTAGAAAAGGCTCTTGCGCAGCAACTCACTGCCTTCCTGAAGACAAACAATGTATATGAAATGCTTCAGTCTGGTTTTAGACCCCATCATAGCACTGAGACTGTACTTTTGAAGGTGGTAAATGACCTTTTAATGGCATCAGACCGAGGCTCTGCATCGGTCCTCGTGCTCCGAGACCTTAGTGCTGCTTTTGATACCATCGATCACCCCATTCTTTTGGAGAGAATGGAAACCCAAATTGGTCTACACAGAGAAGTTCTGGCCTGGTTAAGATCTTATCTGTCGGAAAGATATCAGTTTGTCTCTGTGAATGGTTTGTCCTCTGACAAATCAACTGTAAATGTCGGTGTTCCTCAAGGTTCCGTTTTAGGACCACTATTGTTTTCACTATATATTTTACCTCTTGGGGATGTCATTCAAAAACATAATGTTAACTTTTACTGCTATGCGGATGACATACAGCTGTACATTTCAATGAAACATGGTGAAGCCCCAAAATTGCCCTCGCTAGAAGCATGTGTTTTAGACATAAGGAAGTGGATGGCTGCAAACTTTCTGCGTTTAAACTCGGACAAAACAGAGATTCTTGTTCTAGGTCCCAAGGAACAAAGAGATCTTCAGTTGAATCTGACAATTAATCTTAATGGTTGTACTGTCGTCTCAAATAAAACTGTGAAGGACCTCGCCGTTACTCTGGACCCTGATCTCTCTTTTGAAGAACATATCAAGACCGTTTCAATGAAAGCTTTTTGTCCATCTACGTAACTTTCTCTCCAAAAATGATGCAGAAAAATTAATTCATGCTTTTGTGACATCTAGGTTAGACTACTGCAATGCTCTACTTTCCGGCTACCCGGATAAAGCACTAAATAAACTTCAGTTAGTGCTAAATACGGCTGCTAGAATCCTGACTAGAACCAAAACATTTGATCATATTACTCCTTTGCTAGCCTCCCTACACTGGCTTCAGGTCAAGTCAAGGGCTGATTTCAAGGTTTTACTGCTAACCTACAAAGCATTACATGGGCTTGCTCCTACCGATCTCTCTGATTTGGTCCTGCCGTACATACCTACACATACGCTACGGTCACAAGACGCAGGCCTCCTAATTGTCCCTAGAATTTCTAAGCAACAGCTGGAGGCAGGGCTTTCTCCTATAGAGCTCCATTTTTATGGAATGGTCTGCCTTACCCATGTGAGAGACGCAAACTCAGTCTCAACCTTTAAGTCTTTACTGAAGACTCATCTCTTCAGTGGGTCAAATGATTGAGTGTAGTCTGGCCCAGGAGTGTGAAGGTGAACGGAAAGGCTCTGGAGCAACGAACCACCCTTGCTGTCTCTGCCTGGCCGGCTCTCCTCTTTCCACTGGGATTCTCTGCCTCTAACCCCATTACAGGGGCTGAGTCACTGGCTTACTAGGGCTCTTTCATATCGTCCCTAGGAGGGGTGCGTCACTTGAGTGGGTTGAGTCACTGATGTGATCTTCCTGTCTGGGTTGGGACCCCCCTTGGGTTGTGCCGTGGTGGAGATCTTTGTGGGCTATACTCAGCCTTGTCTCAGGATGGTAAGTTGGTGGTTGAAGATTTCCCTCTAGTGGTGTGGGGGCTGTGCTTTGGCAAAGTGGGTGGGGTTATATCCTTCCTGTTTGGCCCTGTCCGGGGGTGTCATCGGATGGGGCCACAGTGTCTCCTGACCCCTCCTGTCTCAGCTTTCAGTATTTATGCTGCAGTAGTTTATGTGTCGGGGGCTGGGGTCCGTTTGTTATATCTGGAGTACTTCTCCTGGCCTATCCGGTGTCCTGTGTGAATTTAAGTATGCTCTCTCTAATTCTCTCTTTCTTTCTCTTTCTCGGAGGTCCTGAGCCCTAGGACCATGCCTCAGGACTACCGGGCATGATGACTCCTTGCTGTCCCCAGTCCACCTGGCCGTGCTGCTGCTCCGGTTTCAACTGTTCTGCCTGTCATTATTATTATTTGACCATGCTGGTCATTTATGAACATTTGAACATCTTGGCCATGTTCTGTTATAATCTCCACCCAGCACAGCTAGAAGAGGACTGGCCACCCCATAGCCTGGTTCCTCTCTAGGTTTCTTCCTAGGTTTTGGCCTTTTTCTGGAGTTTTTCCAAGCCACCGTGCTTCTACACCTGCATTGCTTGCCGTTTGGGGTTTTAGGCTGAGTTTCTGTACAGCACTTTGAGATATCAGCTGATGTACGGAGGGCTATATAAATACATTTGATTTGAGTACAGGAACAATGGTGGCCATCCTGAAGCACGTGGGTACAGCAGACTGGGATAAGGAGAGATTGAATATGTCCACAAACACACCAGCCAGCTGCTCTGCGCATGCTCTGAGGACGCGGCTAGGGATTCCATCTGGGCTGGCAGCTTTGCAAGGGTTCACACTCTTAAATGTCTTACTCATACCGGCTACGGAGAAGGAGAGCCCACAGTCCTTGGTAGCAGGCCACGTCGGTGGCACTGTGTTATCCTCAAAGTGGGCGAAAAAGGTGTTTAGCTTTTCCAGAAGCAAGATGTCGGTGTCCTTGACGTGGCTGGTTTTCCGTTTGTAGTCCGTGATTGTCTGTAGACCCTGCCACTAACGTCTCATGTGTGAGACATTGAATTGCGACTCCACTTTGTCTCTGTGTTTTAGCGGCTGTGACTATAACCAAAGAGAATTATCATGGGAGGCAATACAGTCGGGCATTTGATTGTGAGCTATTCAAAGTCGGGTGAACAAAAGGACTGTCATGTGTGCTCCCTCTCCGGCCTCTAGGTCACCAGGCTGTTCGTTATGGTGCATATCTGTCACCATCGTTACGCACACCTGTGTGTCATCAGACTCACCTGGACTCCATCACTTCCCTGATTACCTTCCCTATATATGTCCCTCCCTTTGGTTCCTTCCCCAGGCGTTATTGTTTCTCTTCCAGTGTCATGTCTGTGCATTGTTTGTGTTTCTTGTTTTGTATTTAGTTGCCTTTATTTCTTAAAACACTCACTCCCTGAACTTGCTTCCCGACTCTCAGCGCACTCGGTACAAAGACTTGAGTTCCTGAATATTATCACAATCAAATCAAATCAAATTTTATTTGTCACATACACATGGTTAGCAGATGTTAATGCGAGTATAGCGAAATGCTTATGCTTCTAGTTCCGACAATGCAGTGATAACCAACAAGTAATCTAACTAAAACTACTGTCTTATACACAGTGTAAGGGGATAAAGAATATGTACATAAGGATATATGAATGAGTGATGGTACAGAGCAGCATACAGTAGATGGTATCGAGTACAGTATATACGTATGCATATGAGATGAATAATGTAGGGTAAGTAACATTATATAAGGTAGCATTGTTTAAAGTGGCTAGTGATATATTTACATCATTTCCCATCAATTCCCATTATTAAAGTGGCTGGAGTTGGGTCAGTGTCAATGACAGTGTGTTGGCAGCAGCCACTCAATGTTAGTGGTGCGTTGTGCAGACCTCACTACCCTCTGGAGAGCCTTACGGTTGAGGGCGGAGCAGTTGCCGTACCAGGCGGTGATACAGCCCGCCAGGATGCTCTCGATTGTGCATCTGTAGAAGTTTGTGAGTGCTTTTGGTGACAAGCCGAATTTCTTCAGCCTCCTGAGGTTGAAGAGGCGCTGCTGCGCCTTCTTCACTACGCTGTCAGTGTGAGTGGACCAATTCAGTTTGTCTGTGATGTGTATGCCGAGGAACTTAAAACTTGCTACCCTCTCCACTACTGTTCCATCAATGTGGATAGGGGGGTGTTCCCTCTGCTGTTTCCTGAAGTCCACAATCATCTCCTTAGTTTTGTTGACGTTGAGTGTGAGGTTATTTTCCTGACACCACACTCCGAGGGCCCTCACCTCCTCCCTGTAGGCCGTCTCGTCGTTGTTGGTAATCAAGCCTACCACTGTTGTGTCGTCCGCAAACTTGATGATTGAGTTGGAGGCGTGCGTGGCCACGCAGTCGTGGATGAACAGGGAGTACAGGAGAGGGCTCAGAACGCACCCTTGTGGGGCCCCCGTGTTGAGGATCAGCGGGGAGGAGATGTTGTTGCCTACCCTCACCACCTGGGGGCGGCCCATCAGGAAGTCCAGTACCCAGTTGCACAGGGCGGGGTCGAGACCCAGGGTCTGGAGCTTGATGACGAGCTTGGAGGGTACTATGGTGTTGAATGCCGAGCTGTAGTCGATGAACAGCATTCTCACATAGGTATTCCTCTTGTCCAGGTGGGTTAGGGCAGTGTGCAATGTGGTTGAGATTGCATCGTCTGTGGACCTATTTGGGCGGTAAGCAAATTGGAGTGGGTCTAGGGTGTCAGGTAGGGTGGAGGTGATATGGTCCTTGACTAGTCTCTCAAAGCACTTCATGATGACGGAAGTGAGTGCTACGGGGCGATAGTAGTTTAGCTCAGTTACCTTAGCTTTCTTGGGAACAGGAACAATGGTGGCCCTCTTGAAGCATGTGGGAACAGCAGACTGGTATAGGGATTGATTGAATATGTCCGTAAACACACCGGCCAGCTGGTCTGCGCATGCTCTGAGGGCGCGGCTGGGGATGCCGTCTGGGCCTGCAGCCTTGCGAGGGTTAACACGTTTAAATGTCTTACTCACCTCGGCTGCAGTGAAGGAGAGACCGCATGTTTTCGTTGCAGGCCGTGTCAGTGGCACTGTATTGTCCTCAAAGCGGGCAAAAAAGTTATTTAGTCTGCCTGGGAGCAAGACATCCTGGTCTGTGACTGGGCTGGGTTTCTTCTTGTAGTCCGTGATTGACTGTAGACCCTGCCACATGCCTCTTGTGTCTGAGCCGTTGAATTGAGATTCCACTTTGTCTCTGTACTGACGCTTAGCTTGTTTAATAGCCTTGCGGAGGGAATAGCTGCACTGTTTGTATTCGGTCATGTTGCCAGACACCTTGCCCTGATTAAAAGCAGTGGTTCGCGCTTTCAGTTTCACGCGAATGCTGCCATCAATCCACGGTTTCTGGTTAGGGAATGTTTTTATCGTTGCTATGTGAACGACATCTTCGACGCACGTTCTAATGAACTCGCACACCGAATCAGATCATAAGTAGTTAATCATGAAACATACACCCCCACACTCCTTCTTCCCAGAGAGATATTTATTCCTGTCTGCACGATGAACTGAGAACCCAACTGGCTGTAAGGACTCAGACAGTATATCCTGAGAGAGCCATGTTCCCGTGAGTATGTTACAATCCCTGATGTCTCTCTGGAAGGAAATCCTTGCCCTCAGCTCGTCAACTTTATTATCCAGACTGAACATTAGTGAGTAATATACTCAGAAGCGGTGGGTGGTGTGCGCACCTCCTGAGACAGACTAGAAGTCCACTCTGAGTACCTCTTCTCTGCCGGCGATGTTTTGGGTCAGCCTCTGGAATCAGTTCAATTGCCCTGGGGGGTATGAACAAAGTATCCGATTTGGGAAAGTCGTACCTGGTCGTATACCTGGTCGTAATACTGGTAATGCTGGTGAGTTACCACCGCTCTGATATACAAAAGTTCTTCCCGGCTATATGTAATAACAAAAACGTTCTGTCCTAATAATGTATAAAAGAACACATAAAAAAACAAAATACTGCAAAATTGCTTAGGGTCTAGAAGCTCGGCTGCCCTCTCTATCGGCGCCATTTTTCAAGATTTCAAAACGAACTAAACCACAGACATCACAACTGTCCAACACCCAGTTTTACCAGAACAACAATACTGTGTGTGGTGAACCCAGTAACAGTGTTATGTAATTATTATCAAACCTCAACCATCCTCAGAAGACGTAATATCTGTTCCCTTTAGAAAACACCACACAAATCAATCTCCTCAGCCACACCACCTCAACCACTAACAACAACAATAACTGACCGCACTGTAGGAAAAATAACTTGAGGAGAATAGGGAGAGAGTGGGTGTGACAGAGGAGAGAGGGTGAGATAGAGAGAAGAATATGAGCAGCACAAGGGCTACATTACAACAACAGGAGTGAAGTTAAGCATGTACATCAGAGCAACTTGATCAGTTGGACCCAGTCCCAGACAGATGGAAAGAGAACATCTGGAAATGTTTGGGAGTCTAGCATAAAGACTGTGTGTGTCGGTATCTACCATAGAGAGTAATCACACATTCCCAAATCCAGTTCAGGTGTTTTGGAAACCCTGCACTCCAGGGAAGACCTGCTCCGATTACAGAATGACGGTAATTCCAGACACCTTTCCGAACACCCCACTGAGGACCTTACAGTAACTCACGGTGATTCATATCGCCATGGCAGCCAGATTCATATCACAATGACAGCAAGCTTTGAAGTGATGCAGAGGAAGGGAGACGCCATTGAGTAGCAACATGCATGTCCCACCCATACAGTACATACAGTACAGCACAATACATACAGTACAGTACATATGGCACATACAGTACAGTACAAAGAACACATACAGTAAAGTACATACAATATATACAGTACATACAGTACAGTAAATACAGCACATATATTACAGTACATATAGTACATACAGTAGAGTACATACATTACAGATATGCAGTACATTACAGCACAAACATTACAGTACATACAGTACATACATTACAGTACATACAGTACAAACATAACATACAGTACATACATTACAGTACAGCACATACAGCACATACAGCACATACAGTACAGTGCTCTGTCTACTCTACCTGCTCTGTCTACACTACCTACTCTGTCTACACTATCTGCTCTGTCTACTCTACCTGCTCTGTCTACTCTACCTGCTCTGTCTACACTATCTGCTCTGTCTACTCTACCTGCTCTACCTGCTCTGCCTACTCTACCTGCTCTGCCTACTCTACCTGCTCTGTCTACTCTACCTGCTCTGTCTACACTACCTGCTCTGTCTACACTACCTGCTCTGTCTACTCTACCTGCTCTGTCTACTCTACCTGCTCTGTCTACTCTACCTGCTCTGTCTACACTACCTGCTCTGTCTACACTACCTGCTCTGTCTACTCTACCTGCTCTGCCTACTCTACCTGCTCTGTCTACTCTACCTGCTCTGCCTACTCTACCTGCTCTGTCTACTCTACCTGCTCTGTCTACACTACCTGCTCTGCCTACTCTACCTGCTCTGTCTACTCTACCTGCTCTGTCTACTCTACCTGCTCTGTCTACACTACCTGCTCTGTCTACACTACCTGCTCTGTCTACTCTACCTGCTCTGTCTACTCTACCTGCTCTGTCTACTCTACCTGCTCTGTCTACACTACATGCTCTGTCTACTCTACCTGCTCTGTCTACACTACCTGCTCTGTCTACTCTACCTGCTCTGTCTACACTACCTGCTCTGTCTACTCTACCTGCTCTGTCTACACTACCTGCTCTGTCTACACTACCTGCTCTGTCTACACTACCTACTCTGTCTACTCTACCTGCTCTGTCTACACTACATGCTCTGTCTACTCTACCTGCTCTGTCTACACTACCTGCTCTGTCTACTCTACCTGCTCTGTCTACACTACCTGCTCTGTCTACTCTACCTGCTCTGTCTACACTACCTGCTCTGTCTACACTACCTGCAGTCACCTGAACTGAAATCAACACGCTTGGCTCTAGATTACACCCATCTAAACATACTTTACATTGTTTGCAAGATCAGACATAACTATAATCTAAGTGTTAATATTCGGAAGTTGCTTTCATTTCAGCGCAACTAATGTGTAAACATTTCAACTGTATTAAAATATGACCTTTTTTAAGACCACCAAAAATGTGCACCCATTTCTTTTCTAGTGATGTAAGTGTTGAGACGGTGCTTTAAATCCCAGACGAAGCTTTAGTGTTCTTATAGATTCAACAGAAAGACAATATATTCCTTTGAGCCTATTTCAGCCATTACTGTTTTTTTTTTTTGAAAGGTCATTACAACATTTCTGCATTAGTAATGTTAACGGGGAAAAAACAACAGGCACAAGCAATGAAAGAATAAGAGTCAAAGGAGTAAAATT
Source organism: Oncorhynchus keta (assembly GCF_023373465.1). NCBI lineage: Eukaryota > Metazoa > Chordata > Actinopteri > Salmoniformes > Salmonidae > Oncorhynchus > Oncorhynchus keta. Next base: position 79,173,512 of record NC_068421.1, read on the forward strand.
AAAGCAATCAACCCTGCAAGATTTAAGTGACAATAGGATTTTGCACCCCTCAAACACAGGAATTAGATGTCTGAAAAATCCATCCTCAGGTGGGTGGGGCATGTTCGTTGCTACTCAATGGTGTCTCACTTCCTCTGCATCACTTCAAAGCTTGCTGTCATCGCGACAAGAATCTGGCTGCCATGGCGATATGAATCACGGTGAATTACTGTGAGGCCCTCAGTGGGGTGTTCGGAAGGGTGTCTGGAATTACCGTCATTCTGTAATCGGAGCAGGTCTTCCCTGGAGTGCAGGGTTTCCAAAACACCTGAACTGGATTTGGGAATGTGTGATTACTCTCTATGGTAGATACCGACACACACAGTCTTTATGCTAGATTCCCAAATTATTCAAGATGTTCCTATTCCATCTGTCTGGGACTGGGTCCAACTGATCAAGTTGCTCTGATGTACATGCTTAACTTCACTCCTGTTGTTGTAATGTAGCCCTTGTGCTGCTCATATTCACCTCTTTATATTATTTCTCTAATCTTGATATTGAATATTGCATCGTTGGGAAAGAGCTTTTAAGAAAGCATTTCACTGTACTGTTTTACGCCTTCTGTATCATGTGCACATGACAAATAAACTTGAAATGAACACACTGGACAGAACTAGCAGGGGGTAGCTAGGAAGATAGAGGAACAAACTCTCACTGATCATACTGTATGACTGGAAGTCAAAGTTCATTTGTTTACCTTTACAGTATCACTTAGTTGTCACAATATCCCCTTGTCCTGAAACATACAGTACATACAGTAGAGTACAATATAGTACAGTACATACAGTACAGTACATAGAGTACATACTGTAGAGTACATATAGTACAGTACATACAGTATAGTACAGTACATACAGTACATACAGTACATACAGTAATATGCAGTACATACAGTACACAACATACAGTACATACATTACAGTGCATACAGTACAGTACATACAATACATACAGTATTATATAGTACAGTACATACAGTACATACGGTACAGTACATTCAGTACATTATTACAGTACATAAAGTATAGCACTTTTTATTTTTTTTATTTGACCTTTATTTAACCAGGCAAGTCAGTTAAGAACAAATTCTTATTTTCAATGACGGCCTAGGAACAGTGGGTTAACTGCCTGTTCAGGGGCAGAATGACAGATTTGTACCTTGTCAGCTCGGGGATTCGAACTTGCAACCTTTCGGTTACTAGTCCAACGCTCTAACCACTATGCAACCCTGCCGCCACATCACAGTACATACAGTAAAGTACAGTAATTACAGTACATATATTACAGTACATATAGTACAGTACATACAGTACATACAGTACATATGGTACAGTACAGTACATACAGTACAGTACATAGAGCACAGTACAGTGCAGTACATACAGTACAGTACATACAGTACAGTACATGCAGTACCAATATTACAGTACATACAGTACATACAGTACAAGTACATACAGTAAAGTGCATACAGTACATGCAGTACAGTACATACAGTACATGCAGTACAGTACAGTACACAGTACAGTACCTACATTACAGTACATACAGTACAGTACCTACAGTACAGTACATACAGTACAGTACTTACATTACAGTACATACAGTAATATACAGTATATACAGTATAGCATATACAGTACTTACATTACAGTACATAGTCATATATTACAGTACATACAGAACAGTACAGTACATACAGTACAGTACATAGAGTACAGTACAATACATAGAGTACAGTACATATAATACTGTATATACAGCACAGTACATAGTACAGCACATACAGTACAGTACATACAGTACAGTACATACAGTACAGTACATAGAGTACATATAGTTCAGTACATACAGTACAGTACATACAGTACAGTGCAATACATACAGTACATACAGTACAGTTCAGTTCCACCTGCAACAACTACAGCTAAGTTTGATTGGGTTCTGCTATAGTACATGTACTCCTGGCTGTGAAGACATTTCTTCCAGTCGCTTAAAAAATATGTTAAAAATGTTAGTTTGTCATTTACTGTACTGTACTTATGAGGCCCTGATTTTACACTGCTTATACAGAAGTATCTATTACCGGCTTAAGCAAACTTTTACACCCACTCAGCAAACACAGTGGACAAGCCCTAGACCATGCCAGACTTCCCTTGGTTAGAAGGGTAGTTTCACAGCCAGGCAGTGTTACATTAAGGTGTATAAAGTGTCTGTGTTGAACTCTGCTATGAGAACATGTCCAAACCTAGCTCTTTACCTGCACCACTCTAAACATCTGAAAACTGGAACAACTTTATTTTCTTTAGCCTGGCATCTGGAATCATGTCACTGAGTCAGTCAGTCAGTCAGTCACTGAGTCACTGAGTCAGTCAGTCAGTCAGTCAGTCAGTCAGTCACTGAGTCAGTCAGTCAGTCACTGAGTCAGTCAGTCACTGAGTCAGTCAGTCAGTCACTGAGTCAGTCACTGAGTCAGGCAGTCAGTCAGTCACTGAGTCAGTCAGTCAGTCAGTCACTGAGTCAGTCAGTCAGTCAGTCAGTCAGTCACTGAGTCAGTCAGTCAGTCAGTCAGTCACTGAGTCAGTCACTGAGTCAGTCAGTCACTGAGTCAGTCAGTCAGTCAGTCAGTCACTGAGTCAGTCAGTCAGTCACTGAGTCAGTCAGTCAGTCAGTCACTGAGTCAGTCAGTCAGTCACTGAGTCAGTCAGTCACTGAGTCAGTCAGTCAGTCACTGAGTCAGTCACTGAGTCAGGCAGTCAGTCAGTCACTGAGTCAGTCAGTCAGTCAGTCAGTCACTGAGTCAGTCAGTCAGTCAGACAGACAGTCAGACAGACAGACAGACAGACAGACAGACAGACGTTTTATGGTATGTCTCTGAGGGATTCCACAATGGAAATCTTTAACAGTACAGCTGTAATGTATAAGCCCACTGTTGATCTGTTTCCTTTACATGTCCTTCCATAACCCCGCCTCTGTGAGATGGGGCGTCCTAAATGTGATAATTCTACTGTTACTGAGGACAATAGACTGGAACATGGGAGGGAATAAACCTTTGTGATTCTACTGTACCTTTCCTTGTGATTCTACTGTATCTCAAATACATTTATTAAATTAACAGTCACTGAGTGCATGTTAAGACCGCATTGGTTCCTGCACCGATTAAACATCCAATCTAACGAGAGAAGCTGAAAAAATACAATTTAAAAGCAGCTTAACTTCTGTGAAAAAAAAGGTTTATTAAGTTGTTAAATAAAAGTTATTCAAATCTCAAACAGCAATACTTGATGTTTGTGATTCTGTCTTGTGCTTTTTGTATTTAATTTCAACAGGTTTCTATCTATCAGGTTTCTATTCTATCAATGGTACCCTGCTCTGCTAATATGGTCTTACCTGATTGGCTGGCGTTGGCATGTGTCGTCGTATGGTTGTTACCATTGGTGTAGAGGGAGGTGGAGAGAGCAAGGGGGAGGGGGGTGTGTCGGGTGGGAACAGGTATGAAGGTGGGGTCCAGATCTAGGATCAGCTGGTTAAGCTGCTCGATGGACTCATCAATGTCTGTGGCTAAAGAGGCAAGCTCCTCCTGCCCGCAAGGTTCCCCTGAGGGCAACGGTGTATGGGTGGTGTGTGAGGCGTGTGTGTGACTGTCTGTCTGTACAGGCGACCCCACCCCTCCCTCCACTCCTCTCTTCACCGACTCTCTGCTGCTGCTCCCCCCATTGGGCATGTCTGGAAGTGACAAGGTGTTTGGACCAATCAGAGAAAGTGTATCCACAGGGCTGTCCTGCCCCCTGACGACTATCTGCTGCTGCTGCACCCATGATTGGGTGGAGGGGGTGGAGTATCCACTTCCACTCTGGACCAATCCCTGGGCTTCAGGTATGCTCTCAGAGGAGAACGAGCCAATGCTAGCCTCGGGGCTAACCTTGTCATCATAAAGGATGTCTGACTCCCTCTCGCTAGGAGAGGCCTTCACAGGCTGCCCTAACCCAGCTTCATCCCCCTCCATCTCCCTCGCTGCGTTACAGGAGGCTGGGAGGTCAGTTATATCCTCCAGATGAGGTTCCAGGCCGACCCCAGATAGAAGCCGCCTGAGCTGGGTAAGTTCGTCCTGACTGGGCCCTCTCTTGGGGCTCACTGCAGTAATACCTCCGGTCCTCTGGGAGGCGATAGAGAGGCCTGAGTCTTTGCTGGCTGACAGTTTAAGGTCACTGGGGATAGGGCAGCTGGTTGCCAGGTGAAACGGAGCTCCTTTGTCACTACTTCCCTTCCTTACTCTGGCGGATAGGTTGCCATCAACAGGGCCCGGGCTACGAGGAAGAGCTGAGTAAGAGGAGGAGAGGAAGAGTAAGACAGACAGCCATAACAAATAGTGAATATTTACACACATACTCACATCTACTGAGTCACACATATTACACGCTTTACAACCTACAATCCTCACCCTCCTGTCTTAGTCATCTTCTGACACACACATTCACAGATACATACACACACAGACGTTTGCCTTGTCTCCAGACCAGACACACTCCATCTAGATAACAGCAGTGTCTTTGTGTGATCTCTACATTGCGTGTGTGTCTTTATCTGCATAGTTGCTTCTGTCTCAGAAAGAACACACCAAGCCTGACAGAGCAGAGGACCCCTCCCTCCACCTGGGCTCTGATATGACAGATAGCACGGCATTAGTCTGTTAGCTAGTGTGTTCACAGTCAACCACCAGCACCATTCAATATGCAGGCAACACAAACACATGCTACATCACATCACCTAACACCTAGCTCACCCAGACCAGAATGGAATATATGGAATATGAATGAACAAATTAAGAATCGTAAGCCTATGGGACACAGGCACTTTGGAAAAGCCTATGGGACACAGACACTTTGGAAAAGCCTATGGGACACAGACACTTTGGAAAAGCCTATGGGACACAGACACTTTGGAAAAGCCTATGGGACACAGACACTTTGGAAAAGCCTATGGGACACAGACACTTTGGAAAAGCCTATGGGACACAGACACTTTGGAAAAGCCTATGGGACACAGACACTTTGGAAAAGCCAATGGGACACAGACACTTTGGAAAAGCAGAAAGGAGAGACAAATTAACAGAGACAGTGAGTGATCAATGAGGTACTGTGGGAGGGCACGGATGGCAAGCTCAAACACACACACACACACACACACACACACACACACACACACACACACACACACACACACACACACACACACACACACACACACACACACACACACACACACACACACACGTGACCTCTGAAGTGTAACCCTAACGTCAGAGTAAACCAGGAAAGACAAGTGGCTACTGCTGAGTCTCTACTCAGCTTTATACAACTCCACAAAAAATTAAACACAAACAATTTCCTCACATACAGTGCTTTGCAAAAGTATTCAGACCCCTGGATTTCTTTACGGTTTATCGTGTTAGAACGTGGGATTAAAATAGATTTTTGTCAAAAATCTATACAAAATACTCTGTAATGTCAAAGAGGAAGAAAAAACAATTGTATTTTTTGATAAAACATTTTTTTTATCATAACAAAATGATATTCATTGCATAAGTATTCACCTCCTTTGCTTAGACAAGACTAAATTAGTTCAGGAGTCAAATTTGGTTTAACAAATCACATAATAAGTTACATGGACTCACTCTATGTGAAATAATAGGGCTTGACATGATTTTTGAATGACAACCCCTTCCTCTGTCCCCCATACATACAACATCTGTCAGGTCCCTCAGTCAAGTATTGCATTTCAAGCATAGATACAACTACAACGACCAGGGAGCTTTGAGAAAGCCTCATAAAGAAGGGCAGTGATTGGTAGATGGGTAACAATAACAAACCAGACATTGACTATATCTTCAAGCATGGTCAAGTTAATACTTATGCTGTGGATGATGTATTAAACCACCCAGGCACATCAACGATACAGACAACCTTCTGAACTGAACTGCAGGACAGGAATTAAACTGCTCAGGGATGTTACCATGAGGACATTGGTGATTTTAAAACAGCTACAGAGTTCAATGGCTGAGGATGGATCAACAACATTGTTGTGACTCCACAATAATGACCTAAAGAAGAAGAATACAAACATACAAACTATTCCAAAACATGCATCTTCTATGCAACAAGGCGCTAAAGTAATACTGAAAAGAACAAAAAATAGCAAAGGAATATAGTTTTTGGCATAAATGCAAAGCCTTATATTTGGGGCAAATCCAACACAACACATCACTGAGATACTGCCTCCTTATTTTCAAGCATGGTGGCTGCATCATGGTATGGGTATGCTTGACATCGGCAAAGACTGTGTAGTTTTTCAGGATGAAAAGAAACGAGATGGAACTAAGTACAGGTAAAACACTTGAGGAAAACCTGCTTTAGTCTGCTTTACACCAGACACTGGGAGAGGAATTCACCTTTCAGCAGGACAATAACCTAGCCAAATCTACACTGGAGTTGCTTACCAAGAAGACAGTGAATGTTCCTGACTGGCCAAGTCACCATTTTGACTTAAATCTGCTTGAAAATCTATGGCAAGACTTGAACATTGCTGTCCAACATTTTGACAGAGCTTGAAGAATTTTGAAAGAAATAATGGACAAATGTTGCACAATCCAGGTGTGCAAAGCTTTTAAAGACTTACCCAAGAAGACTCACAGCTGTAATCGATGCCAGAGGTGTTTCTAACATGAACTGACTCAGGGAGCTGACACCTATGCAACAACTATATTTTAGGTATTTTATTTCATTTAAAAGTGGAATTTTTCAACCACTTTGACATTACAGGGTAGATTGTAGATTGTTGTAAAACAGTACAATTAAATCAATTTTAATCCCACTTTGTAACACAATAAACTATGAATAATTCCAATGGGTCTGAATACTTTTGCAAGGCACTGTATAGGATGATCTGGGGTAATCTGTTACTGTAAAAAATAAAACAAACTTCCTGTAACAACACATGCATAGTAGCATTCCTCCATCTGTGGGAAACTGTTGAGACATTTCCACCCTGAAGAGCAACAATAACATACTCTTACTGTAACAACACATGTATAGTTACATACACTCCTAGTGTATGTTACTATACAATGTACAATCTAGAACTATCTATAAAATGTACTATCTAGAACTGTATTTGGTTATTTGGCAGTCCCCATAGGAGAACCCTTTGTTGGTTCCAGGTCTAACCTTTATGGGTTCCACATAGAACCCTTTTCACCGACGGTTGTACATGGATCTATGGGGACTGCCGAAGAACCCTATTGCATTTGACCAGGGCCCCTATATTACTGGTCAAAAGTGGCGCCCTATATAGTGAATAGGGTGCCATTTAGACTGAACTTCTTGTCTCATTCATAAAACTGCCTTAGCAGCCAGATTGTTGAATCTAAAGAGCAGTAAAATAAAGACATTATAGATGCATAGCTACCTCTATAACATGCTAACCTGCAACATGTGTGGGTGCTTCTGAACCAGTTATGTCCAGATGAATATCATAACAAAGCTACACGCACACACGCACGCACACACACACACACACACACACACAAATACATAGTGAAGTCCTTCAGTCCAGCGAGACTCTGATACTCAAATACCAGACATGCATGGTAAAGCCACACAGCTGGTCTAACAGACACAGACACACACACGTCCCATCTCACTCATCACTGTATGACATATTGAACAAGCAGCAACACAGACACAACTATACCCTGTAACTGACACTAAATCCTGTCACAACAAAACAACTCACTAACATCACTCACACGACAGACATTCACTAATACAATAAGTACTACAACAACTTAGAGCTACAATGTTCTCCCTATACCAACTGTAACACAACATCACATCAACTTACATCGTCACTAAATCTGGAAAAATGCCTCACTCGTCCCTTCAAAATGTGAGGGAGAGTAGGAGAGAACCCAGATGACAAACATATGGTTGAAGGGGAACAAGAAAGAGAAAGGAATAAATAATTGAAAAGGACAGAGAAAGAAGAGAGGATAAAGATAGAGAAGAGAGTGGTAACCGTTCAGACCAGGTTTTGTGTAGAGCTCCTCTCCTCTTCTGTCGTCCCTCTTTCTCTAAGGCAGCTAAAGGAAGACTAGCAGAGAGTAACATTCTTTCTCTCTTTCTCTAAAGGTGCTAACTGCCCCCCTGGGTCCCCCTACGCGCTCTCTCTCTCCCCATCTCTCTCTCTCCTTCTCTCTCTCTCTTTCTCCCTTCCTCTCTCGCTCTCTCCTTCTCTTTTCCCCTCTCCTTCTCTCTTTCTCTCTCTCCATCTCTCTCTCCCCTCTCTCTCTCTCTTCCCCTCTCTCTCCTTTAAGCGCTCGACTCACCACCTACTCTTACACTCCAAAAGATTCTGTTTTGCTCTGGGTATCTCTCTCTCTCTCTCACTCTCACTCTTTCCCTTCCTCTCTCAGTACCTCCAGGGGGACGGTATGGAAACCTGCAACCTGAACCTGACAAAGTAGAAAGGAGGAGAAGAGAGACATAGGAGAGAAAGGTACAAGGTGATATGTAGTGAGTGATATGTAGCGAGAGAGAAGGGAGAGGGAGAAGGGAAAGGTAGAGAAGGAGAGAGCTGGAAAGAGACAGGGAGAGAGAGAGTGGGTGAGAGAGAGAGAGTGAGAGAGAGAGGGGGGGAGAGAGAATGAGAGAGAGAGGAGAGAGAGGGAGAAGGAGAGAGAGAGAGAGAGAGAGAGAGAGAGAGAGAGAGAGAGAGAGAGAGAGAGAGAGAGAGAGAGAGAGAGAGAGAGAGAGGGGAGGGGAGGGGAGGGGAGAGAGAGAGGGAAAGAGAGAGAGGGGGAGAGAAAGAGGGAGAGAGGGGGGAGAGGGGGAGAGAAAGAGACAGTTTAACATAGAGAGAAAGAGAAGGGGGTTCAAACTGAACCATCTGTGGCTGAAAACAACATTCTTCTGAGTTTCTGTTTTTTTCTTTTTCACAGGCTGGCACCCTCATTATGTCTGTGTGTGAGTTTGTCTGTTTACCTGTTAATATACCGTGTCAGTGTGTGTGCATGTGTGTGCGCGTGTGTGTGTGTGTTTGCGAGTGTGTGTGTGTGCATATGTTTGCATAACTGTTTGCATGGTGCCTTGCCACATTGCTTTCCCAATGCGCTGTCTGTCTAAATGACATGGCTGCCGATATAGACCTGGTTTAAAACAGCTGGGACTCAAACCTCAACCACCGGCTGTAGTGATTGTTACAGTCGTCTGGTCCAGGGTAGTGTGTGTGTGTGTGTGTGTGTGTGTGTGTGTGTGTGTGTGTGTGTGTGTGTGTGTGTGTGTGTGTGTGTGTGTGTGTGTGTGTGTGTGTGTGTGTGTGTGTGTGTGTGTGTGTGTGTGTGTGTGTGTGTGTGTGTGTGTGTGTGTGTGTGTGTGTGTGTGTGTGTCTGTGTGTGTGTGCGTGCGTGCGTGTGTTTTCATCAATTCTAAGTCACAAACCTCTTTAAATAGCTTTAAATACCTAGCTGTGGTAAGTCTGCTGTCCAGTGTTCTGAGAAACTTCTGCAACACCCCTCCATTCCCTGGAAACACTGAAGTGGCTCGTATTATCTCATAACAACAGGACACCTGCCATTCCTCATCCACATTCTCATCACAGTATCATCACATTGGACTTGAATCGGAATTTCACATAGAGTGGCAATAAAGTGGTTTTAAAAAGGTCAAGGTTTAGGGTTAGATCCGGAGAATGACCAGGGTCTCCACTAAACACAACGCTTACCTGTGACATCCTGTCTAATAATGAAGTGCTATGCAAGAGGAGACAAGGAGAGAGGGAGCAATTACCTAAAAATAATGCAATGTCCTTAATATGACTGGCGAGAAGGTACGCAAATGATTTTGCATTCAGGAGAGATGTTACAATATCTAGTCCTTCTGGAGAGATGTTACAATACCTAGTCCTTCTGGAGAGATGTTACAATACCTAGTCCTTCTGGAGAGATGTTACAATACCTAGTCCTTCTGGAGAGATGTTACAATACCTAGTCCTTCAGGAGAGATGTTACAATACCTAGTCCTTCAGGAGAGATGTTACAATACCTAGTCCTTCTTGAGAGATGTTACAATACCTAGTCCTTCTGGAGAGATGTTACAATACCTAGTCCTTCTGGAGAGATGTTACAATACCTAGTCCTTCTGGAGAGATGTTACAATACCTAGTCCTTCTGGAGAGATGTTACAATACCTAGTCCTTCAGGAGAGATGTTACAATACCTAGTCCTTCTGGAGAGATGTTACAATACCTAGTCCTTCAGGAGAGATGTTACAATACCTAGTCCTTCAGGAGAGATGTTACAATACCTAGTCCTTCTTGAGAGATGTTACAATACCTAGTCCTTCTGGAGAGATGTTACAATACCTAGTCCTTCAGGAGAGATGTTACAATACCTAGTCCTTCTGGAGAGATGTTACAATACCTAGTCCTTCTGGAGAGATGTTACAATACCTAGTCCTTGTGGAGAGATGTTACAATACCTAGTCCTTCAGGAGAGATGTTACAATACCTAGTCCTTCTGGAGAGATGTTATAATACCTAGTCCTTCAGGAGAGATGTTACAATACCTAGTCCTTCAGGAGAGATGTTACAATACCTAGTCCTTCTGGAGAGATGTTACAATACCTAGTCCTTCAGAAGAGATGTTACAATACCTAGTCCTTCTGGAGAGATGTTACAATACCTAGTCCTTCTGGAGAGATGTTACAATACCTAGTCCTTCTGGAGAGATGCTACAATACCTAGTCCTTCAGGAGAGATGTTACAATACCTAGTCCTTCAGGAGAGATGTTACAATACCGAGTCCTTCAGGAGAGATGTTACAATACCTAGTCCTTCTGGAGAGATGTTACAATACCTAGTCCTTCTGGAGAGATGTTACAATACCTAGTCCTTCAGGAGAGATGTTCTCATAGGAGTCCCGTCGAACCAGGGGGTCCCAGGAATCGTAGTCCACGATGACAGAGGGTCCGTTTTGCCAGTGACCACTGCCTTCAGACGATAAAACCACATAAAGAGAAATAAACAGAGAGCAAGAGAGAGAGAGAGACTGAGGAAGACAGAGAATCTCCGTCATGGGTTTGTTGCACAACAGCCCAGCATTGTCAAGGAACACTCATATATTCTGTAACAACAACAGCTGATCCCTGGAGAGGACCATTTTTGTTTATTTACTTTTAAAAATATTGTAGAAAATATGAATTCTTTCCAATTTTTTGTGTGAGTTTGTGTGCGTGATTGTGGAGGTGTGTTTATGTGTATGGATGGTTGAATCCTGAGCTCTTTGCAGTTCTGCTCTGTCTGTTTCTTTGCCTGTATCTGGGATCTGCATTCCTGGGTGATGTTTGTGTGATAAGAGCCTTTATTGTTTCCTGTTGAGTGGAGCAGTGTGTGTTACAGAGGGGTGTGTGCTACAGAGGAGTGTGTGTTACAGAGGAGTGTGGGTTACAGAGGAGTGTGTGTGTGCTACAGAAGAGTGTGTGTTACAGAGCAGTGTGTGTTACAGAGGAGTGTGTGTTACAGAGGAGTGTGGGTTACAGAGGAGTGTGTGTGTGCTACAGAAGAGTGTGTGTTACAGAGCAGTGTGTGCTACAGAGGAGTGTGTGTTACAGAGGAGTGTGTGTTACAGAGGAGTGTGAGTTACAGAGGAGTGTGTGTTACAGAGCAGTGTGTGTTACAGAGCAGTGTGTGTTACAGAGCAGTGTGTGTTACAGAGGAGTGTGAGTTACAGAGCAGTGTGTGTTACAGAGGAGTGTGTGTTACAGAGGAGTGTGTGTTACAGAGGAGTGTGACTTACAGAGCAGTGTGTGTTACAGAGGAGTGTGTGTTACAGAGGAGTGTGTGTTACAGAGCAGTGTGTGTTACAGAGGAGTGTGTGTTACAGAGGAGTGTGAGTTACAGAGCAGTGTGTGTTACAGAGGAGTGTGTGTTACAGAGCAGTGTGTGTTACAGAGGAGTGTGTTGTGTGTTACAGAGGAGTGTGTGTTACAGAGGAGTGTGTGTTACAGAGGAGTGTGTGTTACAGAGGAGTGTGTGTTACAGAGGAGTGTGTGTTACAGTTAGCCAGTCTCTGCAGTGTGCTGAATACTGCCCCTTTCTGGAAAGAGCAAGAAGGCACAGGTTGCTTTGGTCAAATCTTTTGGCACAATTTCTGCTCACACACGCATATTATGAAACAGACATGTCTGTGTCTGTTCAGACTAACTAAACAGGTGAACAATTCAGATGTGGTGGTCTCAGAAGGATTGGTTTTGATTTGATAATTGATTATTTAGTTCTACTCTGTTCTGTTCTACTCTGTTCTGTTCTGTTCTTCTCTGTTCTGTTCTGCTCTGTTCTGCTCTGTTCTGTTCTTCTCTGTTCTGTTCTTCTCTGTTCTGTTCCGCTCTGCTCTGTTCTGTTCTGCTCTGTTCTGTTCTGTTCTGCTCTGTTCTGTTCTGCTCCGTTCTGTTCTGCTCTGTTCTTTCTGCTCTGCTCTGTTCTGCTCTGTTCTGTTCTGCTCCGTTCTGTTCTGCTCTGTTCCGTTCTGCTCTGTTCTGCTCTCTGCTGCCTGCTCTGTTCTGCTCTGTTCTGTTCTGCTCTGTTCTGTTCTGCTCTGTTCTGTTCTGCTCTGTTCCGTTCTGCTCTGCGCTGTTCTGTTCTGCTCTGTTCTGTTCTGCTCCGTTCTGTTCTGCTCCGTTCTGTTCTGCTCCGTTCTGTTCTGCTCTGATTCGCTCTGCTCTGTTCTGTTCTGCTCCGTTCTGTTCTGCTCTGTTCCGCTCTGTTCCGCTCTGTTCTGTTCTGCTCCGTTCTGTTCTGCTCTGTTCCGTTCTGCTCTGTTCCGCTCTGTTCTGCTCCGTTCTGTTCTGTTCTGTTCTTCTCTGTCCTGTTCTGCTCTGTTCTGTTCTGCTCTGTTCTGTTCTGCTCTGTTCTGTTCTGCTCTGTTCTGTTCTGCTCTGTTCTGTTCTGCTCTGCTCTGTTCTGTTCTGCTCTGTTCTGTTCTGCTCTGTTCTGTTCTGCTCTGTTCTGTTCTGCTCTGTTCTGTTCTGTTCCGCTCTGCTCTGTTCTGTTCTGCTCTTTCTGTTCTGTTCTGTTCTGTTCTGCTTCGTTCTGTTCTGTTCTGTTCTGCTCTGTTCTGCTCTGATTCCTCTGCTCTGTTCTGTTCTGTTCTGCTCTGTTCTGTTCTGCTCCGTTCTGTTCTGCTCCGTTCCGTTCTGCTCTGTTCTGTTCTGCTCTGTTCTGTTCTGCTGTTCTGTTCTGCTCTGTTCCGTTCTGTTCTTCTCTGTTCTGCTCTGCTCTGTTCCGTTCTCTGCTCTGTTCTGCTCTGTTCTGTTCTGCTCTGTTCTGTTCTGCTCTGTTCTGTTCTGCTCTGCTCTGTTCTGCTCTGTTCTACTCTGTTCTGTTCTGCTCTGTTCTGTTCTGTTCTTCTCTGTTCTGTTCTGCTCTGTTCTGCTCTGTTCTGTTCTGCTCTGTTCTGTTCTTCTCTGTTCTGTTCTGCTCTGCTCTGTTCTGTTCTGCTCTGTTCTGTTCTGCTCTGTTCTGTTCTGTTCTTCTCTGTTCTGTTCTCCTCTGTTCTTCTCTGTTCTGCTCTGTTCTGCTCTGTTCTGTTCTGCTCTGTTCTGTTCTGTTCTGTTCTGTTCTGTTTCTTCTCTGTTCTGTTCTGTTCCGCTCTGTTCTGTTCTGCTCTGTTCTGTTCTGCTCTTCTCTGCTCTGTTCTGTTCTGTTCTTCTCTGTTCTGTTCTGCTCTGTTCTGCTCTGTTCTGTCTGTTCCGCTCTGTTCTGTTCTGCTCTGTTCTGCTCTGTTCTGCTCTGTTCTAAATCTGCTCTGCTCTGTTCTGTTCTGCTCTGTTCTGTTCTTCTCTGTTCTGTTCTTCTCCGTTCTGTTCTGTTCTGCTCTGTTCCGCTCTGTTCTGCTCTGTTCTGTTCTACTCTGTTCTGTTCTGTTCTTCTCTGTACTGTTCTGCTCTGTTCTGTTATGCTTCTGTTCTTTTGTGACGGCAGCTGACAGGATGTGTTACTGCAGGGTGAAGGGCTGTTCCGGCAGCTGACAGGATATGTGACTGCAGGGTGAAGGGCTGTTCTGTTCAGCTGACAGGATATGTGACTGCAGGGTGAAGGGCTGTGATGGCAGCTGGCAGGATATGTGACTGCAGGGTGAAGGGCTGTTCGGCAGCTGGCAGGATATGTGACTGCAGGGTGAAGGGCTGTGACGGCAGCTGACAGGATATGTGACTGCAGGGTGAAGGGCTGTGACGGCAGCTGACAGGATATGTGACTGCAGGGTGAAGGGTTGTGACGGCAGCTGACAGGATATGTGACTGCAGGGTGAAGGGCTGTGACGGCTCTGTTCTGTTCTGCTCTGTTCTGTTCTGCTCTTCTCTGCTCTGTTCTGTTCTGTTCTTCTCTGTTCTGTTCTGCTCTGTTCTGTTCTGCTCTGCTCTGTTCCGCTCTGTTCTGTTCTGCTCTGTTCTGTTCTGCTCTTCTCTGCTCTGTTCTGTTCTGCTCTTCTCTGCTCTGTTCTGTTCTGTTCTGTTCTTCTCTGTTCTGTTCTGTTCTGCTCTGTTCCGCTCTGTTCCGTTCTGTTCTGCTCTGTTCTGTTCTGCTCCGTTCTGTTCTGCTCCGTTCCGTTCTGCTCTGTTCCGTTCTGCTCTGTTCCGCTCTGTTCTGCTCCGCTCTGTTCCGTTCTGTTCTTCTCTGTTCTGCTCTGCTCTGTTCCGCTCTGCTCTGTTCTTCTCTGTTCTGTTCTGCTCTGTTCTGTTCTTCTCTGTTCTGTTCTGCTCTGCTCTGTTCTGCTCTGTTCTACTCTGTTCTGTTCTACTCTGTTCTGTTCTGTTCTTCTCTGTTCTGTTCTGCTCTGTTCTGCTCTGTTCTGTTCTTCTCTGTTCTGTTCTTCTCTGTTCTGTTCCGCTCTGCTCTGTTCTGTTCTGCTCTGTTCTGTTCTGTTCTGCTCTGTTCTGTTCTGTTCTTCTCTGTTCTGTTCTCCTCTGTTCTTCTCTGTTCTGCTCTGTTCTGCTCTGTTCTGTTCTGCTCTGTTCTGTTCTGTTCTGTTCCGTTCTGCTCCGTTCTGCTCCGTTCTGTTCTGCTCCGTTCTGTTCTGCTCCGTTCTGTTCTGCTCTGATTCGCTCTGCTCTGTTCCGCTCTTTTCCGCTCTGCTCTGCGCTGTTCTGTTCTGCTCTGTTCTGTTCTGCTCCGTTCTGTTCTGCTCCGTTCTGTTCTGCTCCGTTCTGTTCTGCTCTGATTCGCTCTGCTCTGTTCCGCTCTGTTCTGTTCCGCTCTGTTCCGTTCTGTTCTTCTCTGTTCTGCTCTGCTCTGTTCCGCTCTGCTCTGTTCTTCTCTGTTCTGTTCTGCTCTGTTCTGTTCTTCTATGTTCTGTTCTGCTCTGCTCTGTTCTGCTCTGTTCTACTCTGTTCTGTTCTTCTCTGTTCTGTTCTGCTCTGTTCTGCTCTGTTCTGTTCTTCTCTGTTCTGTTCTTCTCTGTTCTGTTCCGCTCTGCTCTGTTCTGTTCTGCTCTGTTCTGTTCTGCTCTGTTCTGTTCTGTTCTTCTCTGTTCTGTTCTCCTCTGTTCTTCTCTGTTCTGCTCTGTTCTGCTCTGTTCTGTTCTGCTCTGTTCTGTTCTGTTCTGTTCTGTTCTTCTCTGTTCTGTTCTGTTCCGCTCTGTTCTGTTCTGCTCTGTTCTGTTCTGCTCTTCTCTGCTCTGTTCTGTTCTGTTCTTCTCTGTTCTGTTCTGCTCTGTTCTGCTCTGTTCTAAATCTGTTCCGCTCTGTTCTGTTCTGCTCTGTTCTGCTCTGTTCTGCTCTGTTCTAAATCTGCTCTGCTCTGTTCTGTTCTGCTCTGTTCTGTTCTTCTCTGTTCTGTTCTTCTCCGTTCTGTTCTGTTCTGCTCTGTTCCGCTCTGTTCTGCTCTGTTCTGTTCTACTCTGTTCTGTTCTGTTCTTCTCTGTACTGTTCTGCTCTGTTCTGTTATGCTTCTGTTCTTTTGTGACGGCAGCTGACAGGATGTGTGACTGCAGGGTGAAGGGCTGTGACGGCAGCTGACAGGATATGTGACTGCAGGGTGAAGGGCTGTGACGGCAGCTGACAGGATATGTGACTGCAGGGTGAAGGGCTGTGATGGCAGCTGGCAGGATATGTGACTGCAGGGTGAAGGGCTGTGACGGCAGCTGGCAGGATATGTGACTGCAGGGTGAAGGGCTGTGACGGCAGCTGACAGGATATGTGACTGCAGGGTGAAGGGCTGTGACGGCAGCTGACAGGATATGTGACTGCAGGGTGAAGGGTTGTGACGGCAGCTGACAGGATATGTGACTGCAGGGTGAAGGGCTGTGACGGCAGCTGGCAGGACATGTGACTGCAGGGTGAAGGGTTGTGACGGCAGCTGACAGGATATGTGACTGCAGGGTGAAGGGCTGTGACTGCAGCTGACAGGATATGTGACTGCAGGGTTGAAGGGTTGTGACGGCAGCTGACAAGATATGTGAATGCAGGGTGAAGGGCTGTGACGGCAGCTGGCAGGATATGTGACTGCAGGGTGAAGGGCTGTGACTGCAGCTGACAGGATATGTGACTGCAGGGTTGAAGGGTTGTGACGGCAGCTGACAAGATATGTGAATGCAGGGTGAAGGGCTGTGACGGCAGCTGGCAGGATATGTGACTGCAGGGTGAAGGGCTGTGACTGCAGCTGACAGGATGTGTGACTGCAGGGTGAAGGGCTGTGACGGCAGCTGGCAGGATATGTGACTGTAGGGTGAAGGGCTGTGACGGCAGCTGACAGGATATGTGACTGCAGGGTGAAGGGCTGTGACTGCAGCTGACAGGATGTGTGACTGCAGGGTGAAGGGCTGTGACTGCAGCTGACAGGATGTGTGACTGCAGGGTGAAGGGCTGTGACGGCAGCTGGCAGGACATGTGACTGCAGGGTGAAGGGTTGTGACTGCAGCTGACAGGATGTGTGACTGCAGGGTGAAGGGCTGTGACTGCAGCTGACAGGATGTGTGACTGCAGGGTGAAGGGCTGTGACTGCAGCTGACAGGATATGTGACTGCAGGGTGAAGGGCTGTGACTGCAGCTGACAGGATGTGTGACTGCAGGGTGAAGGGCTGTGATGGCAGCTGGCAGGATATGTGACTGCAGGGTGAAGGGCTGTGACGGCAGCTGGCAGGATATGTGACTGCAGGGTGAAGGGCTGTGACGGCAGCTGACAGGATATGTGACTGCAGGGTGAAGGGTTGTGACTGCAGCTGACAGGATGTGTGACTGCAGGGTGAAGGGCTGTGACGGCAGCTGGCAGGATATGTGACTGCAGGGTGAAGGGCTGTGATGGCAGCTGACAGGATATGTGACTGCAGGGTGAAGGGTTGTGACGGCAGCTGACAGGACATGTGACTGCAGGGTGAAGGGCTGTGACGGCAGCTGACAGGATATGTGACTGCAGGGTGAAGGGCTGTGACGGCAGCTGACAGGATATGTGACTGCAGGGTGAAGGGCTGTGACGGCAGCTGACAGGATATGTGACTGCAGGGTGAAGGGTTGTGACGGCAGCTGACAGGATATGTGACTGCAGGGTGAAGGGTTGTGACGGCAGCTGACAGGATATGTGACTGCAGGGTGAAGGGTTGTGACGGCAGCTGACAGGATATGTGACTGCAGGGTGAAGGGTTGTGACGGCAGCTGACAGGATATGTGACTGCAGGGTGAAGGGTTGTGACGGCAGCTGACAGGATATGTGACTGCAGGGTGAAGGGCTGTGACGGCAGCTGACAGGATGTGTGACTGCAGGGTGAAGGGCTGTGACTGCAGCTGACAGGATATGTGACTGCAGGGTGAAGGGCTGTGACGGCAGCTGACAGGATGTGTGACTGCAGGGTGAAGGGCTGTGACTGCAGCTGACAGGATATGTGACTGCAGGGTGAAGGGCTGTGACGGCAGCTGACAGGACATGTGACTGCAGGGTGAAGGGCTGTGACGGCAGCTGGCAGGATATGTGACTGCAGGGTGAAGGGCTGTGACGGCAGCTGACAGGATATGTGACTGCAGGGTGAAGGGTTGTGACTGCAGCTGACAGGATGTGTGACTGCAGGGTGAAGGGCTGTGACGGCAGCTGGCAGGATATGTGACTGCAGGGTGAAGGGCTGTGATGGCAGCTGACAGGATATGTGACTGCAGGGTGAAGGGTTGTGACGGCAGCTGACAGGACATGTGACTGCAGGGTGAAGGGCTGTGACGGCAGCTGACAGGATATGTGACTGCAGGGTGAAGGGCTGTGACGGCAGCTGACAGGATATGTGACTGCAGGGTGAAGGGCTGTGACGGCAGCTGACAGGATATGTGACTGCAGGGTGAAGGGTTGTGACGGCAGCTGACAGGATATGTGACTGCAGGGTGAAGGGTTGTGACGGCAGCTGACAGGATATGTGACTGCAGGGTGAAGGGTTGTGACGGCAGCTGACAGGATATGTGACTGCAGGGTGAAGGGCTGTGACGGCAGCTGACAGGATGTGTGACTGCAGGGTGAAGGGCTGTGACTGCAGCTGACAGGATATGTGACTGCAGGGTGAAGGGCTGTGACTGCAGGGTGAAGGGCTGTGACTGCAGCTGACAGGATATGTGACTGCAGGGTGAAGGGCTGTGACTGCAGCTGACAGGATATGTGACTGCAGGGTGAAGGGCTGTGACGGCAGCTGGCAGGATATGTGACTGCAGGGTGAAGGGCTGTGACGGCAGCTGACAGGATGTGTGACTGCAGGGTGAAGGGCTGTGACTGCAGCTGACAGGATGTGTGACTGCAGGGTGAAGGGTTGTGACGGCAGCTGACAGGACATGTGACTGCAGGGTGAAGGGTTGTGACGGCAGCTGACAAGACATGTGACTGCAGGGTGAAGGGCTGTGACTGCAGCTGACAGGATATGTGACTGCAGGGTGAAGGGCTGTGACTGCAGCTGACAGGATATGTGACTGTAGGGTGAAGGGCTGTGACGGCAGCTGACAGGATATGTGACTGCAGGGTGAAGGGCTGTGACGGCAGCTGGCAGGATATGTGACTGCAGGGTGAAGGGCTGTGACGGCAGCTGACAGGATGTGTGACTGCAGGGTGAAGGGCTGTGACGGCAGCTGACAGGATGTGTGACTGTAGGGTGAAGGGCTGTGACTGCAGCTGACAGGATATGTGACTGCAGGGTGAAGGGCTGTGACGGCAGCTGGCAGGATATGTGACTGCAGGGTGAAGGGCTGTGACGGCAGCTGACAGGATGTGTGACTGCAGGGTGAAGGGCTGTGACTGCAGCTGACAGGATGTGTGACTGCAGGGTGAAGGGTTGTGACGGCAGCTGACAGGACATGTGACTGCAGGGTGAAGGGTTGTGACGGCAGCTGACAAGACATGTGACTGCAGGGTGAAGGGCTGTGACTGCAGCTGACAGGATATGTGACTGCAGGGTGAAGGGCTGTGACTGCAGCTGACAGGATATGTGACTGCAGGGTGAAGGGTTGTGACGGCAGCTGACAGGACATGTGACTGTAGGGTGAAGGGCTGTGACGGCAGCTGACAGGATATGTGACTGCAGGGTGAAGGGCTGTGACTGCAGCTGACAGGATATGTGACTGCAGGGTGAAGGGCTGTGACTGCAGCTGACAGGATATGTGACTGCAGGGTGAAGGGCTGTGACTGCAGCTGACAGGATGTGTGACTGCAGGGTGAAGGGCTGTGACGGCAGCTGGCAGGATATGTGACTGCAGGGTGAAGGGCTGTGACTGCAGCTGACAGGATATGTGACTGCAGGGTGAAGGGCTGTGACTGCAGCTGACAGGATATGTGACTGCAGGGTGAAGGGCTGTGACGGCAGCTGGCAGGATATGTGACTGCAGGGTGAAGAGCTGTGACTGCAGCTGACAGGATATGTGACTGCAGGGTGAAGGGCTGTGACGGCAGCTGACAGGATGTGTGACTGCAGGGTGAAGGGCTGTGACTGCAGCTGACAGGATATGTGACTGCAGGGTGAAGGGCTGTGACGGCAGCTGACAAAATATGTGACTGCAGGGTGAAGGGCTGTGACGGCAGCTGACAAGATATGTGACTGCAGGGTGAAGGGCTGTGACGGCAGCTGACAAGATATGTGACTGCAGGGTGAAGGGCTGTGACTGCAGCTGACAGGATATGTGACTGCAGGGTGAAGGGCTGTGACGGCAGCTGAGAGGATATGTGACTGCAGGGTGAAGGGTTGTGACGGCAGCTGACAGGATATGTGACTGCAGGGTGAAGGGCTGTGACGGCAGCTGACAAGATATATAAGAGCCATTTTGATAGGGTTTGTGTTTGTCTAGTTTTGTCTGTTTTGGGCTGTCAGTTCTCACCACTAGAGAGCAGTCTTACTGAGGTTATGGGTCAGGTGGTAGGTCAGTTGATGGCTCAGGTGTATAAGATCACAGGTAACCAGGTAGTAGTCATGCATGGGTGAACAGGAGATTCACATGGTTTTTACAGCTATTCACAAGGTTGCCTTTAACCCGGATTACTCAACCACAAATCGTCACCACCATGGTAAATCATCAAGTTTAATCTGTCCTCATATTATTTTATTCAATAAATGGGAACATCCCCCAACTGTATCTCAAGTCTGGACATGACCTCAGCGTGTCAAAAACAGTTTGCATCACTCATGCATCGTGACGAATTGGAACTTTTAAATAGTCCTTACAGGATGTGTGACTGTAGGGTGACGGGGTTGGCAGGGGCTGTTAGTCAGCCACACCAGCTGTAGTGGTGGTCCAGGTGTGTGTTCGTTGGACCAATGATGGTTTGAAGGGGAGATTAGGATTATGCTTAACAACGATGACGGCCGGGAATTACCTGGCATCTTCTCAGGACTTTCAGAGAACACCAACTCAACTTTCCCATCGTCTGGAAACCTGGGATCTGGAAAGGGGAGGGAAGGTGATCATCCATCTCTATCTCTGTATCTACCTGCATGCGTTGGCTTTCGTCTGTATTTCACGCCTGCACTCATCACCTGGTGATAAGACCAAGGTTAGCCTGTGACAATACTTACACCGAGAGAAAGAGAGAGAGAGAGAGAGAGAGAGAGAGAGAGAGAAAGAGAGAGGGAGAGAGAGAGAGGGGGGGAGGGAGATAGAGAGTGAGAGAGAAAGAGAGAGAGAGAGAGAGAAAGAGAGAGGGGGAGGGAGAGAGAGAGAGGGGGAGGGAGATAGAGAGTGAGAGAGAAAGAGAGAGAGAGAGAGAGAAAGAGAAAGAGAAAGAGAAAGAGAAAGAGAAAGAGAAAGAGAAAGAGAAAGAGAAAGAGAAAGAGAAAGAGAGAGAGAAAGAGAGAGAGAGAGAGAGAGAGAGAGAGAGAGAGTAGGTAATTCATTGCATTAGGCTTCCCAGTAGGCCTACTACTGTACCTATATAAGCTGTGTCGAGGTCTTCCTTGGGGAAAAGCAGGGGGCGACCGTGGATAATGCCAGTGTGAAGCTGGAGCCTGAAGATGACCTCTCGGCTGGCTGTCTGGTGGTTTTTATTATAACACACCACCTGAACCAGAGACAGCAGACACAGACAGTTACCTCACCTATAAGGTTAATACAGTCTGACCACTGAGCTTTGTATAACATTCCATTCAATTCTGGATTTGAAAAGTGCAGGTACGGTATATGAGTGTGATTATACCTACCATTATGTCTCCCTTCAGCAGTTGAGCTGGTTGCAGCACAAAGTAAACCCTGTCTGTCTGGACTGCTCGCACGTGACTGTGACAGATATAAACACACACAAAGTAAACCCTGTCTGTCTGGACTGCTCGCACGTGACTGTGACAGATATAAACACACACAAAGTAAACCCTGTCTGTCTGGACTGCTCGCACGTGACTGTGACAGATATAAACACACACAAAGTAAACCCTGTCTGTCTGGACTGCTCGCACGTGACTGTGACAGATATAAACACACACAAAGTAAACCCTGTCTGTCTGGACTGCTCGCACGTGACTGTGACAGATATAAACACACACAGACAAAGTAAACAAACATTTGCATTTAGATTTGAGTCATTTAGCAGACACTCTTATCCAAAGTGACTTACAGTGAGTGGATACATTTTCATACTTTTTCATACTCATAATATTATTACCATAATAATATAATAATAATAATAATAATATATGCCATTTAGCTGACGCTTTTATCCAAAGCGACTTACAGTCATGTGTGCATACATTCTACGTATGGGTGGTCCCGGGAATCGAACCCACTACCCTGGCGTTACAAGCGCCATGCTCTACCAACTGAGCCACAGAAGGACCACCATGGTAACTCTATATTTCCATAGTCCATCTGTAGATCAATCAATCAATCAAATGTATTTATAAAGCCTTTTTTTATATCACAAAGTGCTTTATAGAAACCCAGCCTTAAACCCCAAACAGCAAGCAATGCAGATGCTCTATAGACTATCTACAACAGACTATCAGTAATATTTATTAACCCTTACCCTTATTCTAAACCTAACACTACAATAAAAAATAAAAAAGGGTTCTGCAGCGGTCCCCATAGGACAGTTGTCACAACTTCCGCCGAAGTTGGTCCCTCTCCTTGTTCGGGCGGCATTCAGCGTTCGTAGTCACCGACTTTCTAGTCATCGCTGATCGTCTTTTCATTTTCTTTTGGTTTTGTCTTGTCTTGTATTACACCTGGTTCCAATCCCATTCATTACATGCTGTGTATTTAACCCTCTGTTCCCCCTCATGTCTTGTCGGTGATTGTTTGTTTGTAAGCTATGTGCAAGACATGTTCTGGTGTGTGACGGGTTTTGTACCCACTTGTATTATTTTGTATATTTTGGTTTTCTGAGTTTTTGAGCGCTTATTAAACTGCTCCGTTTATACCAAGTTCGATCTCCTGCGCCAGACTTCCCTGCCACCAGCACGCACCCCTTTACAACAGTGGTATTCAAAGTCGACGTAGCGGGGAATTGCAGTGGGGTCGCCAATTATTATTATGATTTTTAATTGTATTTTTAGGAGCAAAAAAATAAGAGTACAGATTATTGTATTGGACAATATACAAAGTGTTTGAGAAAGATGTATTGGTAAATATATTTATTGGTTTCTCTCCATTTTGATAAGAGGTGAAAATACAATGAATTGAAGGTTGTTTTTTTATGTAAAAATCTACATTTACAGATTTTAAGTTTGTGTCATTAGATTTGGGCAACAAATTTGGTCCCCTGAAATTCTGGTGTAAATAAATGGTGTCCCCACTGCAATAGTTTCATTTTGGGTTCGTCTGTGTAAAGGGTTCTACATGGAACTCAAAAGGTGTTCGTCAAAGTGTTCTATGGGGACAGCTAAGGAACACCTTTTTTTCTAAGAGTGTAACTGTAACCTTAGCAAATAGTTGCTTTTCAACAGATAGTTTGTTCATACTATGACGCTCTACAGATGCTCTACAGATGGACTATCCGGAACATCCAAATGAAGTGTGAATGAGTATGGTATCTCACTAGACTGCTGAAGTACAGACGACCTGCAGGCTCTGGTACACTCTCAGGAACAGACGACATCCTGCAGACAACACAAACAGGAAAAATATATTGTTAATTCAGTAGTGCGTCATAAAATGTATATCTGAGAACGGTGTGTATCACTGTGACGTGAGAGGTGTAGTATAGTGTTTGTATGGGCGTTTCTAACCTCCCTCAGAATTGATGTTGGGCACGCCGTGAAGAACCACACAAAGGAGGAAGAGAGGAGAGGGATCCATGTTCATAACTCCCCTCAGCAGACTGCTGAACATCCACACATACCTAGAGAGAGGGGGGGGGGACTGTATGTCAAGTGATTGACCTCCCAAGTCAATCAAGGGTGTGCCACAGGGTTCAATTCTCGGGCCGACTCTCTTTTCTGTATACATCAATGATGTTGCTCTTGCTGCTGGTGATTCTCCGATCCACCTCTACGCAGATGACACCATTCTGTATACTTCTGGCCCCTCCTGTGTTACACTGTGTTAACTAACCTCCAGACGAGCTTCAATGCCATACAACTCTCCTTCCGTGGCCTGTGTGTGCATGCTTTTCAATCGATCACTGCCCGCACCTGCTCGTCCGTCCAGCATCACTACTCTGGACGGCTCTGACTTATGTGGACAACTACAAATACCTGGGTGTCTGGTTAGACTGTAAACTCTCCTTCCAGACTCACATTAAGCATCTCCAATCCAAAATTACATCTAGAATCGGCTTCCTATATCGCAACAAAGCATCCTTCACTCATGCTGCCAAACATACCCTCGTAAAACTGACCATCCTACCGATCCTCGACTTCGGTAATGTCATCTATAGAATAGCCTC
This sequence comes from Oncorhynchus keta, assembly GCF_023373465.1. Classification (NCBI taxonomy): domain Eukaryota; kingdom Metazoa; phylum Chordata; class Actinopteri; order Salmoniformes; family Salmonidae; genus Oncorhynchus; species Oncorhynchus keta. Next base: position 79,197,920 of record NC_068421.1, read on the forward strand.
CAACACTCTACTCAACAAACTGGATGCAGTCTATCACAGTGCCATCCGTTTTGCCACCAAAGCCCCATACACTACCCACCATTGCGACCTGTACACTCTCGTTGGTTGGCCCTCGCTTCATACTCGTCGCCAAACCCACTGGCTACAGGTTATCTACAAGTCTCTGCTAGGTAAAGCCCCGCCTTATCTCAGCTCGCTGGTCACCATAGCAGCACCCACTCGTAGCACACGCTCCAGCAGGTATATCTCACTGGTCACCCCCAAAGCCAATTCCTGCTTTGGTCGTCTTTCCTTCCAGTTCTCTGCTGCCCATGACTGGAATGAATTGCAAAAATCTCTGAAGCTGGAGACTCACATCTCCCTCACTAGCTTTAAGCACCAGCTGTCAGAGCAGCGTACAGATCACTGCACCTGTACATAGCCCATCTGTAAACAGCCCATCTATCTACCTACCGCATCCCCCATACTGGTATTTATTTATTTTCCTCCTTTGCACCCCAGTATCTCTACCTGCACATTCATCTTCTGCCGATCTACCATTCCAGTGTTTAATTGCTATATTGTAATTACTTCACCACCATGGCCTATTTATTTCCTTAACTTACCTCATTTGCACTCACTGTAGACTTTCTGTTTTCTTTTGTTCGACTGTATTATTGACTGTATGTTTTGTTTATTCCATGTATAACTCTGTGTTGTTGTTTGTGTCGAATTGCTACGCTTTATCTTGGCCAGGTCGCAGTTGCAAGTGAGAACTTGTTCTCAACTAGTCTACCTGGTTAAATAAAGGTGAAATAATGTATTTTTTATTTTTTAAATTGACCTCCCAAGTCTGACACCTGACCGCTGTGATATCAGGTAAAATTTCAGAACAAGGAAGCCCTCAACCAGAAGGCCACATCTGATGCTCACTGATGGCCAGACAGTTGATCTTTGAACTATATTGATCTGTTGTGCAGAGGAGCTTCTGTGAACTTGATGTTAATCAATCAAATTTGCTTTGTGTGGGGTGGTTTCTTACCGTTTCTGCGAGGGATTCATCAGGGAAGATACTCTGTTGTTGTAGAATCTTCTCATGGCAAAGTGGTCTAGACCCAGGTCTGCACTGAGGAGGACATACACATTCAGTTTAGAGCCAGGTCTGCACTGAGGAGGAGGACAAACACATTCAGTCTAGATCCAGGTCTGCACTGAGGAGGAGGACAAACACATTCAGTCTAGATCCAGGTCTGCACTGAGGAGGACATACACATTCAGTCTAGATCCAGGTCTACACTGAGGAGGACATACACATTCAGTCTAGATCCAGGTCTGCACTGAGGAGGACATACACATTCAGTCTAGATCCAGGTCTGCACTGAGGAGGACATACACATTCAGTCTAGATCCAGGTCTGCACTGAGGAGGACACACACATTCAGTCTAGATCCAGGTCTGCACTGAGGAGGAGACACACATTCAGTCTAGATCCAGGTCTGCACTGAGGAGGACATACACATTCAGTCTAGACCCAGGTCTGCACTGAGGAGGACATACACATTCAGTCTAGACCCAGGTCTGCACTGAGGAGGACATACACATTCAGTCTAGACCCAGGTCTGCACTGAGGAGGACACACACATTCAGTCTAGACCCAGGTCTGCACTGAGGAGGACACATACATTCAGTCAAGATCCAGGTCTGCACTGAGGAGGACACACACATTCAGTCTAGATCCAGGTCTGCACTGAGGAGGACACACACATTCAGTCTAGATCCAGGTCTGCACTGAGGAGGACACACACATTCAGTCTAGATCCAGGTCTGCACTGAGGAGGACATACACATTCAGTCTAGAGCCAGATCTGCACTGATGAGGACACACACATTCAGTCTAGACCCAGGTCTGCACTGAGAAGGACACACACATTCAGTCTAGATCCAGGTCTGCCCTGAGGGAGACACACACATTTAGTCTAGATCCAGGTCTGCACTGAGGAGGACACACACATTCAGTCTAGATCCAGGTCTGCACTGAGGGAGACACACACATTCAGTCTAGATCCAGGTCTGCCCTGAGGGAGACACACACATGTAGTCTAGATCCAGGTCTGCACTGAGGGAGACACACACATTCAGTCTAGATCCAGGTCTGCCCTGAGGGAGACACACACATTTAGTCTAGATCCAGGTCTGCACTGAGGAGGACACACACATTCAGTCTAGATCCAGGTCTGCACTGAGGGAGACACACACATTTAGTCTAGATCCAGGTCTGCACTGAGGGAGACACACACATTTAGTCTAGATCCAGGTCTGCCCTGAGGGAGACACACACATGCAGTCTAGATCCAGGTCTGCACTGAGGGAGACACACACATTTAATCTAGATCCAGGTCTGCCCTGAGGGAGACACACACATTCAGTCTAGATCCAGGTCTGCACTGAGGAGGACACACACATTTAGTCTAGATCCAGGTCTGCCCTGAGGGAGACACACACATTTAGTCTAGATCCAGGTCTGCACTGAGGGAGACACACACATTCAGTCTAGATCCAGGTCTGCACTGAGGAGGACACACACATTCAGTCTAGATCCAGGTCTGCACTGAGGAGGACACACACATTTAGTCTAGATCCAGGTCTGCACTGAGGGAGACACACACATTTAGTCTAGATCCAGGTCTGCACTGAGGAGGACACACACATTCAGTCTAGATCCAGGTCTGCACTGAGGAGGAGGACATACACATTCAGTCTAGATCCAGGTCTGCCCTGAGGGAGACACACACATTTAGTCTAGATCCAGGTCTGCACTGAGGGAGACACACACATTTAGTCTAGATCCAGGTCTGCACTGAGGGAGACACACACATTTAGTCTAGATCCAGGTCTGCACTGAGGAGGACACACACATTCAGTCTAGATCCAGGTCTGCCCTGGGGGAGACACACACAGTGCATGAAAAAGCACATTTACAGGTAGAATACTCCAGTGCACGAACGTGTATATGTCCGGAAAAGGTTCAGTAAATCCCCAGAAACAACATCCACCCATTTACCAGGACACGTCTTGAAATTCCAGTTTGAAGTCAGTTGCACTACATCTCTTTTCACGTCCGTTCACGTCTCTCCCATAATTGCCAGTAAATAATTGTGCACTTGTTCAGGTTGCACATGCTTATACTAGTTATTGCTAGCTTGCCTTAGTTTCTTATTATTATCTAATAGTTACTTTACCCTGCCTTTATGTACATATCTACCTCAAATACATTGTACCCCTGCACATTGATCTGGTACCAGTACTCCCTGTGTGTAGCTTAATTATTGTGGATTTTATTTCTCCTATATATATTATAAAAAATATATATATTCTGCATCGTTGGGAAGGGCTCATGAGCAAGTATTTCACAGTAAAGTAATGATTTGATTTGACTAGTATATTAAAAACATTTAAATGTTTTAATTAATGAATTACCGTGAATTATGAATGCATTACTTTTAATTGTTTTATATTAATATCACATCAGGGTTCCTACACATTTTCAGAAGTAAAATTCAAGCACCACTATCAAGGTTTTTCCAACCCCTCACAACATCCCTATACTAAAACATATGTTAGGTCCTTGGGGAAAAAAACACACAAATTCACTTAATCACTTGAAGGATAATTTATTTCAGTAGAGCAGGAGAAAGTGGGTCACAGTATCTTAATTTCAGCTAAGCAGGGCCTAAGCAGGGGGGGCTACTTCAGATAAAGGAATATTCCAAATTCAAAGATCACAGTACTGACAGGAGTCATCCAGTTTGGCCCATGGCGAGCCTCCATTGGGGTTCCTGTATTGCTATAGTTTTGAGGGTTGAGGGGGTCTGTGGAATCTACTGTAGGTTGCCTTGAAGAAAACTCCCCAGACATGATCTGTGTGGTGTGGCTCGTCAAGGTGCTCTGGTCTCTTTCCAAGCAGCTCTGTAGTTCTTGACAAAGACACACTGGTTTGCCGTTTTGCAGGGCATCCTCTTCATCGCTCCTCAGGTCAACATTAACTCCAGTCCAAATGTCTCTCTCATCCTCTGCAGGCATTCTCGACCATGCATATAGAAGCACAATACAAATAGGACGATAGAACACAGTAAACAAATGCATCAGTCTCAAATCGAATCAAATCATATTTGTCACATGCGCCAAATTCAACAGATGTACGAGACCTTACCATGAAATGCTTACTTACGAGCCCTTAACCAACAATGCAGAGTTTTAAAAAAGTAAGTAAGAAAAATGTTCTAAATAAACTAAAGGAAAAAAGAACAATGACAAAGATACGGGTAAGTCAAGGTAATTGAGGTAATATGTACATACATGTATATAGGGGAAAGTGACTATGTATAACAGTATAACTTTAGACTGTCCCTCGCCTATACCCGGGCGCGAACCAGGGACCCTCTGCACACATCAACAACAGTCACCCACGAAGCATCGCTACCCATCGCTCCACAAAAGCCACGGCCCTTGCAGAGCAAGGGGAACCACTACTTCAAGGTCTCAGAGCAAGTGACGTCACCGAGTGACATCACTAACCAAGTGACGTCACTAACCCGTCACTAACCAAGTGACGTCACTAACCCGCACCACCACTAACTAGCTAGCTATTTCACATCCGTTACATATGCATACAGTAGATAATAAACTAATAAACAGAGTAGCAGCAGCATATGTAAAGAGGATGAAGGAATGTGAATGCATGTGTGTGTGGTATCAATATGCATGTGTGTGTGGTATCAATATGCATGTGTGTGTGGTATCAATATGCATGTGTGTGTGGTATCAATATGCATGTGTGTGTGGTATCAATATGCATGTGTGTGTGGTATCAATATGCATGTGTGTGTGGTATCAATATGCATGTGTGTGTGGTATCAATATGCATGTGTGTGTGGTATCAATATGCAAGTGTGTGTGGTATCAATATGCATGTGTGTGTGGTATCAATATGCATGTGTGTGTGGTATCAATATGCATGTGTGTGTGGTATCAATATGCATGTGTGTGTGGTATCAATATGCATGTGTGTGTGGTATCAATATGCATGTGTGTGTGGTATCAATATGCATGTGTGTGTGGTATCAATATGCATGTGTGTGTGGTATCAATATGCATGTGTGTGTGGTATCAATATGCAAGTGTGTGTGGTATCAATATGCATGTGTGTCGGTCCCTTTCCGGCGCCAACAGAGATGGCCGCCTCGTTTCTCGTTCCTAGGAAACTATGCAGTATATTGTTTTTTTAAGTGTTAATTCTTACATTGTTACCCCAGGAAATCTTACATTTTATTACATACAGTCGGGAGGAACTATTGGATATAAGAGCAACATCAACTTACCAACATTATGACCAGGAATACGACTTTCCTGAAGCGGATCCTCTGTTTGGACCACCACCCAGGACAATGGATCGGATCCCAAAACAACGGCGCCGTAGAAGGGGCAGACGAAGCGGTCTTCTGGTCAGGCTCCGTAGACGGGCACATCGCGCACCGCTCCCGAGCTTACTACTCGCCAATGTCCAGCCTCTTGACAACAAGGTAGACAAAATCCGAGCAAGCGTTGCCTTCCAGAGAGACAGAGATTGTAGCGTTCGTTGTTTCACGGAAACATGGCTCACTCGGGATACATCATCAGAGTCGGTACAGCCACCAGGATGGCAAGACATATATTCCGACACCACAGCAGTGAACCAATACACTCCTGTATTGTATATAGACACCATACTGCACTCTTTTCTCTAGTCTAGCTATATCCATACACATACGCACACACACACGCATGCACGCACGCACACACACACGCACACGCACACACACACACACACACACACACACACACACACACACACACACACACACACACACACACACACACACACACACACACACACACACACACACACACTGGGGTAGAGATAGGGAAGCTGACACAGACGCAGGAGGAATGTTATCATCGTTTAACAATCACTACATAGAGTCAGATGACAAGCACGGGGGAACACACACACACACAAAAAAAACCACACACTCACTCCCAAAAACCATGCACACACTGGAAATAAACACTTCCCCTTTCCTGCAATTGTTCTTCCCATCTTGTGACCCTTTCTTTATCTCTCAGTGACATTACTGACACTCTAAAGTGAACTGAGGAGAACACACAGGGTTGCGTCTCAAATGGTGCCCTATTATTCCTTCTATAGTGCACTACTTTTCACCAAGGCCCATAGGGCTCTGATCAGAAGTAGTGCACTATGTAGGGCAGGGATGATTAACTCCAGTCCTCAGGGACCACACATTTTCTTTATCCTTAGCAAAGCACAGCTGATTCTTCTAATTGAATTGTAAACTGAAGATCATGATTAGTTGATTATTTTAGTCAGGTGTGTTAGCTGGGGCTTTGGCAAAAGTGTGACACCAATCAGGCCCCCCGAGGACTGGAGTTGCCCATCCCTGATGTAGGGAATAGGGTGCCATTTTGGGACAAACATTAAAGTCAACTCTGGTCCTAGGAGGACACACAGCCTCACACATATGTCAGAGGACAGAACTAGAAACAGAAAGCAACTCAGATGATATACTGTAGATATGTATCAGATAATGACAGGAAGTATTGCACAACAATATGTCATCACAGCAGAAAATCGTCTGTTGATATTGAACTACCGATTCCAAAGGCTCTATAGATGATGTTTGACGGGAATCTGTGGAAGCCATGAGTTGTGCTGGTTTTGTCAGCCAGCAGTGGCCTGTCTCGGTGTCTCTGATGTAAGTACGTGTTTGTTGCTGCTCTGTCTTCTGGTGACAAAGACACATTTTTCTTGTGGGATTTATAAAGTGTATTTAATATTATATGATAGCTACAGTGCCTTCAGAAAGCATTCAAAACCCTTGACTTTTTCTACATTTTGTTGTGTTACAGGCTGGATTTAAAATGGATTAAATGTAGATGTATTTTGTTACTGGCCTACACACAATACCCCATAATGTTAATGTGGAATTGTTTTACAAATTACGTAAAAATGAAAATCTGAAATGTCTTAAGTCAATAAGTACTCAACCCCTTTGTTATTGGAAGCCTAAACAAGTTCAGGAATAAAAATCTGCATAACAAGTCACATAATAAGTTGCATGGACTGTGTGTGTGTGCAATAATAGTGGTTAACATGAATTTGAATGACTACCTCATCTGTGTACCCCACACATACATTTAACTCTAAGGTCCCTCAGTCGAGCAGCAAATTTCAAACACAGATTCAACCACAAAAACCAGAGGTTTTTTAATGCCTCGCAAAGAAGGGCACCTATTGGTAGATGGGGGCATCTCCTTGAACTCGGCATGGCCTAGCGACTAGGTTGATGCCATTTGTTTCCCTTTCTGTGATGATTTAAGCCTGCACATTTTGGGATTTCAGCCCTATTTGATGGTAAAGTTCATACTTCCCCTTTAGGATATGAAGGGAACCATTCAATCTTTTCATGTTGATATCTGTAGAGGTACAGATGACCCTGAACACATCCTTAGGGAGAATCTCATATGTTTCAGACTACATGATGCGCGCAGCTAGAATAACTCTGTGGCTTATCCACCCCAAACTCCCCCCCGATGAGCCCATCGAAAATGGCGTCTCTGTGTGACGCAGAGGCCATAATTTGTCTAAAGCATCATTAAATCACTACTAGTCAGGCTTCATTCCGGGCGAAATCTGTACAGAATATACATCCTGTTAGCAATAAGTGACTAAAGTAAAACTGCAAAAAATTTGGAAAATTAACTTTATGTCCAACACAACACATCACCGAGTACCACTCTTCATATTTTCAAGCATGGTGGTGGCTGCATCATGTTATGGATCTGCTTGTCATCGGCAATGACTAAGGAGCTATTTTTAGGATAAAAATAAATGGAATAGAGCTAAGCACACACAAAATCTTAGTGGAAAACCTGTTTCAGTCTTCTTTCAAACAGAGACTGGGAGAAAAATTCCCCTTTCAGCGGGATAATCATCTAAAACAGAAGGCCAAATATACACTGGAGTTCCTTACTAAGATTACATTGAATGTTCCTGAGTGGCCTGGGTAAAGTTTTGACATAAATCGGCTTGAAAATCTATGGCGAGACATCAAATTCTGTCTAGCAATGATCAACAACCAACTTGACAGAGCTTGAATAACCTTTAAAAGAACAATGCGCAAATATTGTACAATCCAGGTGTACAAAGCTCTTAGAGTCATACCCAGAAAAATTGACATCTTTAATCGCTGCCAAAAGTGATTCTAACATGTATTGATTTAGGGGTGTGAATACTTATGTCAATTATATATTTCAGTATTTAATTTTCAATGTTTGCAAAAATGTCTAAAAGCATGTGTTCACGTTATCATTTTGGAATATTGTGTGTAGACGGGTGAGAAAACAATCAATTTGATACATTTTGAATTCAGGCTGTAACACAACAATGTGGAATCAGCCAAATGGTATGAATACTCTATGAAGGCATTGTACATACCTACATGTTATGTAGGCATCTACAGTATATTCTATATGTATGTAGGCATGGCGCCGACAGACACAGTCGCCTGTTTCTAGCTCCTAGCCAACTTGGCAGAATTTGGATTTTGTTGTTGTTATTTCTTGCATGATTTGCTCAGAACGTTTCTAGTACTATTACCTACAGCCAAAAATATCTTTGGAACATTAGACTGGCAGTCTTTGGTTAAAGTCACTGTTTTGTACATTCCCCCACAAGCCGACACAGAGACGACGCCTCTCAAGGAACTACACTTGACTTTACGCAAACTGGAAACTGTATATCCTGAGGCTATATTTATTGTAGCTGGGGCCTTTAATAAAGGAAATCTGAGGAAAACACTCCCAAAATTCTATCAACACATCTCCTTTGCTACTCGCAGCAGGAACATTTTTAACCATTGCCACTCTCCTTTCCGGGATGGCTACAAGGCCACATCTGACCACACCTCCATCCTGCTCCTCCCCGCCAATAAACAGAAACTGAAGCCGGAAGCATCCGGGGTAATGACTGTTCAACGTTGGTCTCACCAATTGGAATCTATGTTTCAATATTGTTTTGATCACGTGGACTGGGATATGTATACAGTGACTTGATGACTGTTTCATGTCTCGTCCTGCTCATCCCCTCCGGCGTGCCATCATCGCCAGAATACTAACCACCGGTCCTGGGAATCATCATTACACACACCTAGCAGTCATCGTTATGATTCACACCTGGACCTCATTACCTCCCCTTTATAGGTTTTACCTGCACCTGCTACTTGACTCACGGCGTCATCATTACAGACTGAGTTCATCAGAAAGTGCATGGGGAACGTTGTTCTTACTGTGACAATTAGAACTAAATCCAAACTTAATTGCAGCATTTGTGCAAAAATGAAAAAGCGAACAATCACATTTAACCATGGCAAGGTGACTGGGAACATTGACATGTACAAACAGACCAGCTATGACCTCCGTAAGGCAATCAAAGAGGCAAAATGTTAGTACAGAGACAGTGGAGTCGCTATACAACAGCTCAGACACGAGACGCATGTAGCAGGGACTCCAGACAAACTCGTCTTAAAAAAAAAAAAGCCAGACACGTCAGACACCTCGCTTCCTCGCTTTCTTCCCCTGCTTTGAAGAACACAGCCGGCGACGTGTACCCCTGCCACTCAAAAGTACTATGTGCTCCGTGGCTGACATGAGAAAGACATTCAAGTGTGTTAACCCTCACAAGGGTCTGAACCCCTCCCTGTGCGACTGGATTCTGGACGTCATGAAGGGCCGACCCCAGGTGGTGAAGTTAGGAAACAACACCTCCGCCACGCTGATCCTGAACAGGTGGTCCCTACATGGGTGCGTGCTCAGCATCCTCCTTTACTCCCTGTTCACCCATAACTGCATGACCATGTGCTTCTCCAACACAATCATCAAATTTGCTGACGACACAAGTGGTAGGCCTGATTACCAAAATTTACGAGACGGCCTACATAGAGAAGGTGAGGAGGTGAGTGCCTTGGCAGAGTGGAGACAGGAAAATAATCATTCCCTCAATGTCAGCAGAGGCCGCAGTGGAGAGGGTCAAAAGCTTCAAGCTTCTCGACGTGCACATCACTTTGGACCTGAAATGTTCCCTTCACACCAACAGTGTGGTGAAGAAGGCGCAATAATTTGGCTTGGCCCCTAAGAACCTCAAACTTCTACAGATGCACCATTAAGAGCATCTGGTAGGGCTGTATCACCGCCTGGTACAGCAATTGCACCGTCTGCAACCGCAGGGCTCTCCAGAGGGTGGTGAAGTTAATCAAGGACCTCAGCCGCCCGAAACACGGCCTGTGCACCCCACTTCCATCTAGAAGGTGGAGACAGTACAGGTACATCAAAGCTGGGACCGAGAGACTGATAAACAGCCACCACTAAACGGTCTCTGCACAGTCTCTACCATCTGTCCAGTATCCTACTCTGCCCCTTAGTCACTGTCACTAGCCGGGTACCACTGAGTACTCTACCCAGCACCTTAGGGAATGCTGCCTTATGTACATAATCATTGAACACTGATCACTTTAATAACGTCTACACACTACCCTGAACAAAAATATAAACACAACATGAATCAATTTCAATGGTTTTACTGAGTTACAGTTCATATAAGGAAATCAGTCAATTGAAAGGAATTCATTAGATGCCAATCTATGGATTTCACATGACGGAATACAGATATGCATCTGTTGGTCACAGATACCTTAAAAAGGGTAGGGGCGTGGATCAGAAAACCTGTGAGTATCTGGTGTGACCATTTTCCTCATGCAGCGGGATCTCCTTCACATAGAGTTGATCAAGCTGTTGATTGTGGCCTGTGGAATGTTCCACTCCTCTTCAATGGCTGTGCGAAGTTGCTGGATATTGGTGGGATTTGGAACATGCTGTCGTACACGTCGATCCAGAGCATCCCAAACATGCTCTATGGGTGACATGTCTGGTGAGGATGCAGGCCATGGAAGAACTGGGACATTTTCAGCTTCCAGGAATTGTGTACAGATCGTTGTGACATTGGCCGTGCATTATCATGCTGACACATGAGGTGATGGCTGCGGATGAATGACAAGACAATGGGCCTCAGGATCTTGTCACGGTATCTCTGTGCATTCAAATTGCCATCGATAAAATGCAATTGTGTTCGTTGTCCGTAGCTTATGCCTGCCCATACCATAACCCCACCTCCACCATGGGGCACTCTGTTCACAACAATGACATCAGCAAACCGCTTGCCCACACAATGCCACACACGCTGTCTGTCATCTGCCCAGTACAGTTGAAACCAGGATTCATCCATGAAGAGCACACTTCTGCATCGTGTCAGTGGCCATCAAAGGTGAGAATTTACCAACTGAAATCAGTTAAGATGCCGAACTGCAGTCAGGTCAAGACCCTGGTGAGGACGACGATCATGCAGATGAGCTTTTCTGAGATGGTTTCTGACAGTTTGCATAGGAATTCTTCAGTTGTGCAAACCCACATTTTCATCAGCTGTACGTATGGGTGGCTGGTCTCAAACATGGTCTGCGGTTGTGAGGCTGGGTGGACGCACTGCCAAATTCTCTAAAACGAGATTGCTGTCACTGATTAGGTGAATGGATAAGGCGGAGTCAGGCGCAGGACACAGGTACAATGTATGAGTAATAATCAGAGAATTTACTCAAAAAATAAGCAATGTTCCAACAAGGAAAAACACAAATATCCAGAGCACAAAATAACAAAACCACATGACAATGACAATCACGCTGTAACGACGTTCGTTTGTCGAAAGAGAGTCGGACCGAAATGCAGTGTGGTGGTTACTCATGTCTTTAATGAAACAAATGACGATACATGAAATAACTTAATAAATACAAAAACAACAAACGGAACGTGAAAACCTATACAGCCTGTCTGGTGAACACTAACACGGAGACAGGAACAATCACCCACGAAATACACAGTGAAACCCCGGCTACCTAAATATGGTTCCCAATCAGAGACAACGAGAATCACCTGACTCTGATTGAGAACCGCCTCAGGCAGCCAAACCTATGCTACACCCCTACTCAGCCGCAATCCCAATGCCTACAAAACCCCAATACGAAATACAACAAAATAAACCCATGTCACACCCTGGCCTGACCAAAATATATAACTAAAACACAAAATACTATGACCAAGGCGTGACAGAACCCCCCTAAGGTGCGGACTCCCGGACGCACCTCAAAACCATAGGGAGGGTTCGGGTGGGCGTCTGTCCATGGTGGCGGTTCCGGCTCGGTACGTGCAAGTTTTAAGTTCCTCGGCATACACATCACAGACAAACTGAATTGGTCCACTCACACTGACAGCGTCGTGGCGGGCTGTATCACCGCCTGGTACGGCAACTGCTCCGCCCTCAACCGTAAGGCTCTCCAGAGGGTAGTGAGGTCTGCACAACGCATCACCGGGGGCAAACTACACCACCCGATGGGACACCTACACCCGATGGGACACCTACACCACCCGATCCAGGACACCTACACCACCCGATGTTACAGGAAGGCCATAAAGATCATCAAGGACATCAACCACCCGAACCACTGCCTGTTCACCCCGCTATCATCCAGAAGGCGAGGTCAGTACAGGTGCATCAAAGCTGGGACCGAGAGACTGAAAAACAGCTTCTATCTCAAGGCCATCAGACTGTTAAACAGCCACCACTAACATTGAGTGGCTGCTGCCAACACACTGTCATTGACACTGACCCAACTCCAGCCACTTTAATAATGGGAATTGATGGGAAATGATGTAAATATATCACTAGCCACTTTAAACAATGCTACCTTATATAATGTTACTTACCCTACATTATTCATCTCATATGCATACGTATATACTGTACTCTACATCATCGACTGCATCCTTATGTAATACATGTATCACTAGCCACTTTAACTATGCCACTTTGTTTACTTTGTCTACATACTCATCTCATATGTATATACTGTACTCGATACCATCTACTGTATGCTGCTCTGTACCATCACTCATTCATATATCCTTATGTACATATTCTTTATCCCCTTACACTGTGTATAAGACAGTAGTTTTGGAATTGTTAGTTAGATTACTTGTTGGTTATCACTGCATTGTCGGAACTAGAAGCACAAGCATTTCGCTACACTCGCATTAACATCTGCTAACCATGTGTATGTGACAAATCAAATTTGATTTGATTTGATTTGGACTGAGGCAGCTCGGGACTGGGGGGAAGCTCGGGACTGAGGGGAAGCCCAGTACTGAGGGGAAGCCCAGTACTGAGAGGAAGACCAATACTGAGAGGAAGCCCAGTACTGAGATGAAGCTCAGGCAGGTAGTAGGCTCCGGTAGATCCTGGCTGGCTGGCGGATCTGGAAGATTCTGGTTGACTGGCAGATCTGGAAGAGTCTGGTTGACTGGCAGATCTGGAAGAATCTGGTTGACTGGCAGATCTAGAAGATCATGGCTGACTGGCGGATCTAGCTGCTCTATGCAGACTGGCAGCTCTGGCTGCTCCATGCAGACTGGCAGCTCTGGCTGTTCCATGCAGATTGACAGCTCAGGCTGCTCCATGCAGACTGACAGCTCAGGCTGCTCCATGCAGACTGACAGCTCAGGCTGCTCCATGCAGACTGACAGCTCTGGCTGCTCCATGCAGACTGACAGCTCTGGCTGCTCCATGCAGACTGGCAGCTCTGGCTGCTCCATGCAGGCTGGCAGCACCTTGCAGACTGGCAGCTCCTTGCAGACTGGCAGCTCCTTGCAGACTGGCAGCTCTGGCTGCTCCATGCAGGCTGACAGCTCCTTGTAGACTGGCAGCTCCTTGCAGACTGGCAGCTCCTTGCAGACTGACATCTCTGGCTGCTTCATGCAGACTGGCAGCTCAGGCTGCTCCAAACAGGCAGGAGGCTCCGGCAGCGCTGTAGAGGAGGAAGGCTCTAGAAGCGCTGAACAGGCGGAAGACTCCGACAGCGCAGGAGGGAAGGAAGGCTCTGGCTGTGCTGAACAGGTGAGGCGCACTGTAGGCCTGATGCGTGGTGCTGGCACTGGTGGTACTGGGCCGAGGACACACACAGGAAGCCTGGTGCGGGGAGCTGCTACCGGAGGACTGGTATGTGAAGGTGGCACAGGATGGACTGGACCGTGAAGGTGTACTGGAGAGCCGAGAGCAGGACTGGCACAGGACGTGCAAGGCTAGGTAGGTACACAGGAGGCCTAGTGCGTGAGGCTGGCACATTTTTCACCAGCCGACTAACACGCACCTCAGGACGAGTATGGAGCGCTGACCCAGGTGCCATCAAATCCCCGACACGCTCCGTCGGACGAATCTTGTACCTAAAGCACCAAGCTAGCAACTCCCTCATTACTCTCCACTCCACCTTCCCCATTAACTCCTTCACAGTCTCTGCTTCGCTCACCTCTAACACCGGCTCTGGTCTCCTCCTTGGCTCCTCACGATTAACAAGGAGAGTTGGCTCAGATCTATCTCCAGACTCTGCCACTCTCCCTCTGAGCCCCCCACCCAATACATTTTTGGGGCTGACTCACGGGCTTTCCTCTGCGCCGTCGTGATTGCCTCTCCAACTCCATTCTCCTATAACCCTCTTCACACTGCTCCAGCGAATCCCAGGCGGGCTCCGGCACTCTCTCTGGGTCGACCGCCCACCTGTCTATTTCTTCCCACGTCGTATAGTCCCGATATTGTAGCTCCTGCTGCCGCTGTTGTTTCTCCTCATACCAGCGTCTTTCAGCTCTTGCCGCCTCCAGTTCTTCTTTGGGGCAGCGATATTCTCCCGGCTGATCCCAGGGTCCTTCTCCGAACAATTCATCCTCCTTTCGCTGCTCCTGCTGTCGTTGCCTGTTACCACGCCACTCGGTCCGTGTGTGGTGGGTGATTCTGTAACGACGTTTGTTTGTCGAAAGAGAGTCGGACCGAAATACAGCGTGGTGGTTACTCATGTCTTTAATGAAACAAATGACGATACATGAAATAACTTAATAAATACAAAAACAACAAATGGAACGTGAAAACCTATACAGCCTGTCTGGTGAACACTAACACGGAGACAGGAACAATCACCCACGAAATACACAGTGAAACCCCGGCTACCTAAATATGGTTCCCAATCAGAGACAACGAGAATCACCTGACTCTGATTGAGAACCGCCTCAGGCAGCCAAACCTATGCTACACCCCTACTCAGCCGCAATCCCAATGCCTACAAAACCTCAATACGAAATACAACAAAATAAACCCATGTCACACCCTGGCCTGACCAAAATATATAACGAAAACACAAAATACTATGACCAAGGCGTGACACACGCACAAAACAGAAAGGGAAGCCAGAGGGTTAAATAAGGAACATTGATTGTGGAATGGAAACCAGGTGTGTACAATGAAGACAAAACAAAACGAAAATGAAACATGGATCGGTGGTGACTAGAATGCCGGTGACGTCAACCGCTGAACGCCGCCCGAACAAGGAGAGGGACCAACTTCAGGAGAAGTCGTGACAGCTGGAGGCGGCTTATGATAGAGAAATTAACATTAATTTATCTGGCAACAGCTCTGGTGGACATTCCTGCAGTCAGTATGCCAATTGCACGCTCCCTCAAAACTTGAGACATCTGTGGCATTGTGTTGTGTGACAAAACTGCACATTTTAGAGTGGCCTTTCATTGTCCCCAGCACAACGTGCACGTGTAAAGATTATAATGTTTAATCAGCTTCTTGATATGCCACACTTGTCAGGTGGATGGATTATCTTGGCAAAGGAGAAATGCTCACGAACAGGGATGTAAACAAATGTGTGCACAAAATTTGAGAGAAATAAACTTTTTGTGAATTTTAAACATTTCTGGGATCTAATTATTTCATCCATGTGACCAACACTTTACATTATATTTTTGTTCAGTATATTTATATATAGTATCTACTGCTGAACTAAATTTGTGCTAATCTTTTAATTTTGATTATTGTGTGCTTGTTTGACATTTACTGCATTGATTGATAGGAACTATGAATATAAGCATTTCACTGCAACAACACCTGCTAAACTGTGTACGTGAACAATAAAATCTGATTTGATTTGGTTCTACATGGGTTAAGTTAATCCCTCCCCTTTACACAGGTAACCCCTGGCAACAGGATCCCTGCCCAAAATCTATACAATGGCTGGTAACAGTATACATTTCAAAGTCTCTGTAATCAACTTTCCTGCCCTTTGTCTCGTACTGACTGAATGACTGTCCATCAGAGCCAGTATTCATACAGCGTAGTAGGAGTGCTGAACTAGGTTCAGGCCCCCTGTCCATTCATTATAATCTACAAGGCAAAACTGATCCTGGACCAGCACTCCTACTCTGAGATGCTTTATGAATACAGACCCCGATCCTTTTCAAGCTATTATACAGTATAACTGTGTCGCTGGTTTTCTTTCATATGAAACATTACATTAGAAACAATACAAGCCATGTTAGTAATAAACCCTCCTCTCTCTGTATTCCTGAGGAGAGGTGGACACTGTACAGATGTAGGATCTTAGTTTGATCACCCTGTTGCAGGAGAACTTTCCTGCAATGCAAAACATGTAGTGTATTTTAGATTTATTTCTTAAGTTTGTAATTTCCACATTGAAATTTCAGACTTGATTTTTACAAAAAATGTATAAATCCCTACAAACATTTCTGATAATTATAATCCACATAATAATTTGCATTTCCTGTTGCTGCGGGATTATTTTCCTGCTGTAGCAAATTGTCTCAAATGAAGATCCTACATCTATAGCTTTAGTATAGTATTAGCATACAGTTTTAGTATGGCTTTTACCCTAGCTTTAGCACTGTGCTTTACCCTACATTAATTCGACATGGCTTCTCTTTCCTTTCAGGACTCCGATAGCTAGATGGGTAATCAATCATGTTTATTTGGAAAACTGATCCTGATAATCATACAAAGCTATCTTCTTCTCTTCGGATATGTAGGCTTATCCAGGACACTGTCTTTGTTCAAAGAGGAGACAAATGCAAGATATGCCAGGAATGTTTGAGGCTTGCACTTTTTAGACTGGGCTAGAAAAAAAATGTGCCAAACTAGCCTGCCAGGCCATAGCATTGTCACTCCGGGAGATCTGTACACATGAGGCTCCTGTTGCTGAAGGCTATATCCCATATCCCGAAAACATATTCACCAGCCCTCTGATTGACCTATTTCCAATAAACTTTCTCAGTCACAGAAGGCATATCTATAATCCAGAATGCCTTACCAGTCAGTACAGTTTATACAATGTGTGAACTATGATAAAATTAACATTTAAATCCACATTTTCTGAAGCTCACCCTAGTCCCCATACTCCATAGTAGTTGCCACACAAGATTACCACTTGATCCCAGATGGCAACGCACATTTAGAGAGATACGGAGTAAATTCGGTACACTTGTGAAAAGTTTAATATAAACATTTATTTTCACACATTTTATAACCCGCAATGACTAGTAAAGTATTCCGGATTATAGATTTGCCTTCGGTGACGGGAAATGTTGATCAGAAATCGGTAAACTAGAGGGCTGGTAAATATGTTTTCAGGACACAGGATGTAGCTTGAAGGGCTACAGAGTGAAGGGGCTAGCCAGGCCAGTGACATTTTGCCTTTTCAAACATCAAGGCATAGATTGATTTTTTTACCCAAATGTTAACCGGGCTTTAGAAATAGCGGACTACTAGCCTGGCTGGTCAGTGCCCATAATCCTTACATTCCCATCCCTGAAGTTAAGGCTAGCTTCCCCTGGATACATTTCAGTAAAAGTGATAATGTTAACATCAGTGTTACCTGGTTGATATGCTGCTGAAGTGGATGTAGGAGGCCACCATCACCCCGACTCTGCCTTGACCACCCTGTAGGGGCCGGAGCCAAGTCACAGGTCAGGAGGTCAAAAGAGGAGCAAGGAGAGGTAGGAATGTTGGGTGTGTCTAATAAGCCTGTGTGTGTGTGTGTGTGTGTGTGTGTGTGTGTGTGTGTGTGTGTGTGTGTGTGTGTGTGTGTGTGTGTGTGTGTGTGTGTGTGTGCGTGCGTGCGTGCGTGCGTGCGTGCGTGCGTGCGTGCGTGCGTGCGTGCGCGCGTGCGTGATTCCTACCTGACAGTGCATGACCAGAACATGCTGTGTGTGTGAGTGGAGCCAGTTATCCATGATCTTACACACACCATACATCTGTTCCATGGACGGGGCCAGCAGGTCTAGCCAGCCCGTGTCCAACACCTGAGACAAAACACATGCACGCACACACATAACATACACACGCACACACATAACATGCACACGCACACACATAACATACACACGCACACAGTAACCTTGATTAATAACCTTTCTTGAGATCTGAAGGCTTTTGTTAGCTCCCCAAGCTAGTCTTTAGCTCAGTGGTCTTGAGTAGTACACACAGAGAAGCAACAGCTACAGTATTCATTTCACCTTGGGGTTCATCTGGGTGAGGCTATCATTCTTCTCTGAGAGGTTGATCACCTAGGGAAATAAAATACACATTTTAGACCATGTTTTCTGTAGCTCAATAACTACTGATGGAGGGACGAGGGAGATGAGGAAGAGGAAGACAATGATGAGGATGGGTGTATAGATCAATTATGGGCCAGACTACCACTTTTAGTGGTCTATAGCACCTCCATTCCTCACCATGTAGTTGTGGCCATGTTTGGATTTGAGCATTTGTGTGATGTCATGCAGGTTCTGGAGGTAGGTCTGGTCTGGGCATGCCTGGGGGAAGGATACGGTGATGATGCGCTCCGTGATGTAGTCCAGGTCAATTCTGTATCCCTCCTCCATGACTGGGATATTAGACTGATGAGAGGGAGAGTGGTTTGTGATTGTTTATTTCATATGTTTCCCATGCTAATAAAGCACCTTTGAAAATCGAATTGAATTGAGAGAGACAGAGACACAGAGAGAGAGAAAGAGAGAGAGAGGGGGAAAGAGAGAGAGAGTTTCACATACACACTCTTATCTCTGTAAAACTACCCAGATATAATAATAGGGGGTTAAACATACAGACCACTACCACTCACTGGGCCGCACCTTTTTTTTCTTATTTTTTTTTACCTTTATTTAACTAGGCAAGTCAGTTAAGAACAAATTCTTATTTACAATGACGGCCTGGGAACAGTGGGTTAACTGCCTGTTCAGGGGCAGAACAACAGATTTGTACCTTGTCAGCTCGGGGGTTTGAACTTGCAACCTTCCGGTTACTAGTCCAACGCTCTAACCACTAGGCCTACGTGGCAGGTTGGCACATCAGTTACACACAGACTGACCTACGTGGCAGGAGTGTTTCACTTTGACTCAGCAGACCTTCACTACACACAGGACTGAGGTTTGAGACATTATGTCCCCAGAAACTCAATGCTAATGGGAAGTCATTTTTGCCAACACAGCGATACAGATTTAGGATATTAATTTGATCACCCTGTTGCGGGAGAACTTTCCTTGTAGTTCCTTGTAGTGTATTTGAGGTTTAAAAATGCTTCTGAAATTTCCACTTTGTAATGTCAGATGAAAATTGTATCAACCCCTAAAAAAATGGCCATTAATTATAATCAACATAATAATTCATATTTCCTGTTGCTGCAGCATTATTTTGCTGCTGTAGCAAACTGGCTCAAATGAAGATCCTACTTCTGTATATGATTTCACATTTAGTCATGCGTATTAGCTAATTCGTCTTAAATCCTTTGACTGGAAGTCATGCTCGGTGAATGTGGAATCGGGAGTTTACAAATTAAAAGATTAGAGTTAATGTAACAGATTAGTCATAACCCCTCCCTCTCTCATTCAGTCATGCACAGACAGACAGACAGACAGACAGACAGACAGACAGACAGACAGACAGACAGACAGACAGACAGACAGACAGACAGACAGACAGACAGACAGACAGACAGACAGACAGACAGACAGAAACACCTCCAGTCAGTCGAGACAGAAGTGGATGAGGCTGTGTCTTGAAGGATGATGATGTCTGCCGAGTGCCCAAAACATGAATGAAGTCATCCAGACACTCCTGTACCTACTCACTCTCTGAAGTGATTCACATTAGATACTGCAGTCCATGCTAATTCTTCATCAACAAAGCCAGCAATAGTTTCATGTCTGAAAAAGGTTTATCTGTCTTTATCTTAATGTATCTGAACATATTTATAATTGTTTGACCTAGGAATATGTCAGATGCAAAACTTGTAAAAGTGAGAGTGATTAGAATTGAAATAAGAAGTGTTTTAGAGTAACTGTGCTTTGCTGTGGGCAGTCAAATTTCTTCCCTCTCACGCCGCTCTGGCTGTATAAACTCACCCATTCATCCTGCCTCTGAACTCTAGACCTGCATGTAACAATATTTTACATACATGTTACAACATATCTACAAGACACACACACACAGAGGCACACACAGACACAGAGACAGGCACACACACACAACGACACACACACACACAGAGGCACACACAGACACAGACACACACACACACACACACACACACACACACACACACACACACACACACACACACACACACACACACACACACACACACACACACACACACACACACACACACACACACAGAGACACAGACACACACACACACACACACACACAGACACAGACACACACACACACACACAGACACACACACAGACAGACAGACACACACACACACAGAGGCACACAGACACAGAGACACACAGACTCACACACAGAAGCACACACAGACAGAGACACACACACACACACACAGACACAGAGACAGGCACAGACACACACACAGAGACAGACACACACAGACACAAACACACAGAGACACACACAGACACAGAGACAGGCACAGACACACACACAGAGGCAGACACACACACACAGAGGCACACACAGACACAGAGACAGACACAGGCAGGAAGGGCCAGACTGAGACAGGGCCTAGAGTGAGTCAGGTGGCTGGGCCAACCTTTATTTTACCCTGACCATGTGATCAGGATACAGCAGCAGAGTAAACATTGTTACAGTCAATTTCACCAGAACACGAGGTGGTGCATGCTGCTGCCAGGCCTGGCGACAGTCTCCACAGACACTCTGACAACTCTGCCATGCCAAAGTGAGGAAGACTGGCAACCCACACACACACATAAAAGATCTATGCGGCACACACATGCACAACATTTCTAAGTGACCCCAAACATTTGAATGGTAGTGTATGTGTGGGCTTCTCTCTCTCTCTCTTTATCTCTCTCTTTCCCTCTTCCTCTCTCTCAATCACCCCCCCCAAACATATCCAGCTGGAACCTGTGCTAGACTGACTGGCTGGCTGGCTGCCTGCCCTGTCCTTGGGCCCTATGTAGAACTTGTGTGTGTTTAGATAACAACATCAGACAACATCAGTCAGACAGACTGATTACCATACAGTGCTGAGGACCCTACATAATGCTGATGATGTCACACGTGTCCTGAAATGACAACATCAGACGGAATCACTGCCTCCAGTGATGATGTCAAAGAGATGATAAATTACAAACACTCTCGTCCTCCCTCAAACACCAATATCCAGGCAATGTCAATACTACAGGCAAAGGCCTCAGTCTAACTACATTAGCCAAGCCTCAGTTCTAACACTACTTGTCTGTTTATTGAACACTTTTAGACCAGTACCCCCTATACCTGTCTCTGCTCTACTTGAGAAAAAAGCGATTGACACACACATGCCATAGGGTGTTCTCAGTGTAGAGTAGTCCACAAATCAAACTAACCATGTCTAATTAGATGTTTTTTACCTCACATTTGCGAGGAATGTGTCCCAAAATGTATCAGAAACGTCCTTTCTCCGTTTGTCTATTCTTTTCTTTCTTTAATGGATAGCACAAGTTGGCAGTGAACCTCAATCCCACAGCCTGGCCCCTTTAATATTAGTACAACAAAAGACAACTCAGTATAATATCTTCTTAGTCTCCACTTCACTAATAAACATCATTACCCATGAGTCTTCATGGCCCTGGAAATGCTCAAGCAATGTGCCAACTGTGTCTGAGGCTCCACAATGTCTTTCTTCCCCTTTCTATCCCTCTGCATATCTTAACACCAAAGTGTGGTTTATGACTGTCTGAATCCCCTCTTTCTATCATTCACTTCTTCTCTTTATCTAATTAGAAACAAGATTTGGATCAATTCCATCTCAATTCCACTTGTCATTACACAAAAAGAACTGGACTCCAAAGGGGAAAATCAATGGCCAATTCAAGTGTTGAAATAGAACTCCTCAACCCCCGGCTTAGAGCAGTAGGTAGCTAAAACACTTTTACTAAGAGCAGCTTATCATGACTTCCACCTCACTGAGTCAGTGTTAGTTAACACAAGAGGGAGAGAGCTTACTGCACAGAGACAGCACACACACGTTTGCACTCACATGCACACAAACACGAGAAAGCAGAGAGGCTTACCTAATAGTGGGCTTCTATCAACTGTGAAATCCCCAAAGAATATCTACTGCACTTTTATATGTCTACTGTGTGTGAGAGAGAAAGGGTTGAGACGGTGTAGGGGTGGAGACTATGTATGAGAGAGAGAGAGAGAGAGAGAGAGAGAGAGATTTACTGTAGTTGGTTTAAATTGCACTTTGCCCCTGCCTTTTCGAGTAATGACATCTATTGACTGCTGCTGATTCAGTGTGTGTGTGTGTGTGCCAACGTACGTGCTGTGCATGGCCTTCATTACTTTCTTATTTATGCACATCACTACCTTCGGAGCAAATCAAATCAAATCAAATAAAGGTGAATTTTGTCACATGCGCCGAATACAACAAGTGTAGGACCTCTATACCAGGCGGTATAACCAAGTCCTTAACCAACAATGCAGTGTTAAGAAAAATATGTTTTAAGAAAGTATTTACCAGAATAAACTGAAGTAAAAAAAATGATAATAAATAAGAAAATAGAAAAATAACAAATTAAAGAGCAACAATAAACCAAGTGTGTGCGGGGGCAAATGAAGACATTTGCCAGTTGGTCAGCGCATGCTTAGAGGACACATCCTGGTAATCTGTCTGGCCCTGAGGCCTTGCGAATGTTGATCTGTTTAAAAGATTTACTCACATCGGCTACGGAGAGCGTGATCACACAGTCTTCTGGAACAGCTGACGGTCTCATGCATGTTTCAGTGTTGCTTGCCTTGAAGCAAGCATAGAAGTAATTTAGCTCGTCTGGTAGGCTCGTGTCACTGGGCAGCTTGCAGCTGTGCTTCCCTTTGTCTACACCTGTTGTATTCGGCACACGTGACAAATACATTTGCTCTGACTTGATTTGATAGTCTTGATCGGAGCTCATCCATTTTATTATCCAATGATTGCACGTTGGCTAATAGGACTGATGGTAGAGGCAGATTATGCACTCTCCGTCAGATCCTTACAAGGCACCCCGACCTACGTCCCCGATATCTCTTTCTCTTCTTTATGCGAATCACAGGGATTTGGGCCTTGTCTGGTGTCTGAAGTAAATCCTTTGTGTCTGACTCGTTAAAGAAAACATCTTTGTCCAGTTCGAGGTGAGTAACCGCTGTGCTGACAGGTCGCTCCTACCAGGTGGCGTGGCGAGAATCTGTCTCCTCACCACGCGCTCTCACCACTGGTGTCCCCCAGGGCTCTGTTCTAGGCCCTCTCTTATTCTCGCTATACACCAAGTCACTTGGCTCTGTCATAACCTCACATGGTCTCTCCTATCATTGCTATGCAGACGACACACAATTAATCTTCTCCTTTCCCCCTTCTGATGACCAGGTGGCGAATCGCATCTCTGCATGTCTGGCAGACATATCAGTGTGGATGACGGATCACCACCTCAAGCTGAACCTCAGCAAGACGGAGCTCCTCTTCCTCCCGGGAAGGACTGCCCGTTCCATGATCTCGCCATCACGGTTGACAACTCCATTGTGTCCTCCTCCCAGAGCGCTAAGAACCTTGGCGTGATCCTGGACAACACCCTGACGTTCTCAACTAACATCAAGGCGGTGTCCCGTTCCTGTAGGTTCATGCTCTACAACATCCGCAGAGTACGACCCTGCCTCACACAGGAAGCGGCGCAGGTCCTAATCCAGGCACTTGTCATCTCCCGTCTTGATTACTGCAACTCGCTGTTGGCTGGGCTCCCTGCCTGTGCCATTAAACCCCTACAACTCATCCAGAACGCCGCAGCCCGTCTGGTGTTCAACCTTCCCAAGTTCTCTCACGTCACCCCGCTCCTCCGCTCTCTCCACTGGCTTCCAGTTGAAGCTCGCATCCGCTACAAGACCATGGTGCTCGCCTACGGAGCTGTGAGGGGAACGGCACCTCAGTACCTCCAGGCTCTGATCAGGCCCTACACCCAAACAAGGGCACTGCGTTCATCCACCTCTGGCCTGCTCGCCTCCCTACCACTGAGGAAGTACAGTTCCCGCTCAGCCCAGTCAAAACTGTTCGCTGCTCTGGCCCCCAATGGTGGAACAAACTCCCTCACGACGCCAGGACAGCGGAGTCAATCACCACCTTCCGGAGACACCTGAAACCCCACCTCTTCAAGGAATACCTAGGATAGGGTAAGTAAGGGTAAGTAATCCTTCTCACCCCCTTCTCCCCCAACAAGATTTAGATGCAAGTGGCTGTTCCACTGGTTGTCATAAGGTGTATGCACCAATTTGTAAGTCGCTCTGGATAAGAGCGTCTGCTAAATGACTTAAATGTAAATGTAAATGTAATATCCAGAAGCTCTTTTCAGTTATAAAAGACGGTAGCAGAAACATTATGCACAAAATAAGTTACAAATAACGTGAAAAAACACACACAATAGCACAATTAGTTAGGAGCCTGTAAATCGGCATCCATCTCCTACCGCGCCATATCAGCATATTGGCTATCGAAGACTCCTCTCCAGCACACTCTGTTCACAGTTGGCTTCTATCCAGCTAGCCAAACAAGAAGTTGTTTTCTCATAGCTTATTCAACGATATAATTAACAGCTACAATTATATCTGGCCACAAAATAAGAAGGCCTCTCTTTGAAGCCTCAAGTGGCAGGGGGAAAAGGCTGTAATGTGACCTGTATCCATTAGATGGTGCCAGAAGACTATTGTTTGAGTCAGTAGCGAGCTCATTTAGGCATAGAAATGTAAACAGTATTTTATGTCATACGTATTTGTTTATGCATGAACACAGTTACACGCATTTATGTCGAGTTGTCGAGTAAATAAGCAGAAATATTATACAAATCCAGCAAAAGTACCATAACAAACATTTACACTTTCCCATAGATTACCAATTGGTCGCTCTAACAAACGTATTCAGAAATATCCAAGGGAGCAAGATCAGGTGGGACCATTCTAGCCAATGAGAGGGCAGATACGCGTGTAAACAACAGGCACAACGTTTACCACTATTTATCACAGCTACAGTCGCAATTGGCTATATCGTAAAAAATTAATGAAAACAAACATTTGCTTTTTGGTCCTAATATAAGGTTAGCAGTGTGTTTAAGGTTGGGATTATATTTAAAATCACATTTTAAGAAAATAAATTGTAGTAATAGGCCCCTGCCTTTATGACGTTGTGACCGTCACAACTCGTGGCGACCAGGCCCAACTTTTTTTCTTTTTTAACTTTTTAAACTTTTTTATTATTAATATCAAATCAATACATAAAGCACACGAGGGAACACAAGCATACATAGATTACAAACAATAGACAATCGAGCCAGGGGGTACAATATCACATTACAATTACACAAGGACCTTAAGGGACATGCATATACTTACAATTCTAACAGCTTTTTTTGTTAGTAGAGCATTTCACCGTCTTAAAATACAGTTAAATTTCTTTTTGTAGGGTACGAAAATGTGGTTTTCTGTTTGTAAATTTACATTTGTGTATATGAAATGTGGCCAAAAGAATAATGAAATTAATTACATAAAAATGATTCCACTTGTTTCTATTGTATGTAAAAAAAAATCCAAACCATACATCTCTCCACAATAGTGTAAAATCTTCATAAAGGTGTTCAATTATAAACCTACTGATGTCTTGCCACAGTTTTCTTACATGCATACAATGCCAAAAAAGATGCAACACTGTTTCTGGGTGGTCATTACAAAAGGAGCAATTTGAGTTAATGTTTTCCTTAAACTTCTTCATATAGTGGTTGGCAGGATAATATTTATGAATAATTTTAAAGGAAACTTCCTTAATTTTGTTAACAAGTAGGTATGTGTGTGGCAACATCCAAACTTTTTTCCAACAGATATTATTAATAAATCCATTCCAATAAGGCATGACAAGGTATAGATACAACATCCTGCTGAAACAAGGATCGTATTGCTCTGTTGTTGAATGGACCAAAAGAGAAACAAATCTTTCCTACTGATGAGTCAACAGGGTCAACAGAAGGTAGGCTCTGATGGTCAGCTCTTGACATGTTCCTGAATAACATAGCAACACCTGAGGGAATGGCATCTAAAACAATTGCAAAATCTTTAGGTGTTACAGGGACCTTGTAAAGTGATAAGAATTCTTTATAACTGAGTAAAAGACCCTCTGCATTTACCAGTTGGCTCACCAATAGGATATTATTTCGGAACCAATATTCTAAAAACAGAGAGGTATTTTTGTACAATATATCCCGATTATTCCATATATAATATCTGGGTGGAGAAAAATTGTGTTTATACCATGACAAGAAAACCTGCCGATGAAAAGCAGAAAGTTTCACTGGAACTTTGTCAATATTATAATTGCAAAACAACATGAAGTTAAGGCCACCAAAAGTAGAGAAGACATGATGAGGAATAAAATTCCAGATAGAAGTGGGTCTTCTTATGAATTGTTTTATCCAATTGATCTTAAAAGTATTATTTAAAGTAGTAAAATCCAGAAAATTCAGTCCTCCATTTTCATAAGTGTTCATTACAACAGTTTTCCTAATGTAATGGGTACGGTTTCTCCAAAGAAAGTTGAAAAGCATCTGGTCTATCTCCTTGCTTATTTTACGGTCAAGATATAAAGATAGAGCACCATATGTTAGTCTAGAGATACCTTCAGCCTTGGTTATTAGGACTCTACCTTTTAAAGATAGGTCCCTCTGTAGCCATTGATTTAGTTTCTTCTGGGGTTTTTTAATAAGAGGGTTAAAATTTAGTAAGCCTCTAGACTTCTGATCCTTTGTAATGGTTATGCCTAAATATGTAAGTTCTTCTTTTACTGGAATACCATAATATGAAGGTGTCACACAATCTTTGACAGCCATGAGTTCACATTTCTTAATGTTAAGATATAGACCAGACGCTTTGGAAAAGGATTGTATCACATTGATCGATATGGGAATTTGGTTAGCGTCTTTCAGAAAAAGTGTAGTATCGCCAGCCAGCTGGCTTATAATAATTTCTTTACCAGCTATGGAAATACCTTGTACAGGACTATTATTTAAAGAATTTGCAAGAAGTTGGGTGATTAATAAAAACAGGTACGGAGAGATAGGACAAACTTGCCTAATTCCTCTCTAACTCAAATCTAGGTGAGGTGCCATATTTCAATTTGATAGAGCTGTTACCATTTGCATAGAGAGTCTTAATAGCCTATCCCTAAAATCCCTAAAGCCAAGTCTCTCAAGGGAGTGGAAGAGAAACTGATGCTCTACTGTGTCAAATGCTTTATAAAAATCTAAAAATAATATGAAGCTATCCTCAGTTATTAGGTCTGAGTAGTCAAGTACGTCTAATACTAGTCTGACATTGTTAGAAATATGTCTGTTCCTCATGAAGCCAGACTGAGTTTCATCAATGATTGCATCCAGGACTTCTTTAATTATTTTTGCAAGTAGTGAGGCTAATATCTTATAGTCATTATTAAGAAGACAAATTGGACGCCAGTTATCGATGAGCAGCACTTATTTTTTAGGTTTAGGTATCAGTGTTATTAACCCCTGACTCATTGTAGGAGGGAGAACATTGTTTTTAATACTCTCTAAAAATACTTCAAATAGGAAGGGAGCTACTTGTTCAGAAAAGTATTTGTAAAATTCTGATGTAGACCAGGCACAACTCTATGGAACGCGTTTTGGGTCTTTGCATGTCAAAATGATTTGACACATCAAATAACTTTGGAACGCCGTTTGGTTCTTTGCGTGTCAGAAAAGAAGCATGTCAAATAACACAATTTGACTCGTCAAATAAGCTTGCTGACCAATCAGGACCTGTATTCAGATATTACTGCGCGTCGCGTAATCATTTAACATGTTCGTGATTATTTTACGTAGATATGACATAATAATTACACTATCACTCGTATTTCATATGTCATAACGATTCTCCGATACGTATGCTATGACCCTGGTAAAGTCTTGTCTCGTGCACCTGCCGCTACTGCACGAGTGCAGACACACTTCCCCAAACTCTGGACCGTGCTGGTTAGAAAAAAGCTAGCTCGCTGATGGATGCAAACAATGTTCTTCCCCCAAAACATAGCAAAACTACATAATCTGTTTCAGTAGCTATAGTTATCTAGTTACGTGTCATCACCCAAAATACCCCTAATTTACAAGACAGTTCTTATTTGATTAATCGTGGTCGGACCCACCTATGTGAAGCTAGCCACAATAAGGATTAGCCACAATTGTGGAATTTGCGGTTCACCTTCAAAATAAAAGTATCTAATTGAAAGCGATACGAATGAATACAGATAATGTTCTTATATAAATCCAACAAAATACAATAATTTGTTAATTTGAAAAAAATGTTTTAATCACACGGGTTGTATTAGACTTCAGAATTGCATTCGGGCATACTTATTTCACTGTATCAGTCTACTCTACTCAATGACACCCAGAGAACATTAGTGTCATAGCTTTTATTGCGGGACCTGAAACCACTGTGAATTGAGACACATTTATTGTACCAGTCAACCTACTATTTGTATTGAACACTATTCCAGAGGAAAAACAATATGACCTGGATGTTTTGGAGCCTGATAACTCTGAGGAGGACTATCATTAGGTAAGGCTGTACAGTGCAATATAAATGTCAATATGCACAATAGGCTGACTGGGTAGGTACATTCCCACAGTCAAAGTCCCTCAATAAGAGCTACTATGACGATAATATTTGCGTGAACTCTTCCCAGTTATTTTCTGTGGGAGTAGACTCATACTCCATTTCATTGCTCCACATTCCAACACTCCGACCATGTTTAAGATTATGTAGTCTAAATACGGTATGATTCCACCAATTGTAACATTCTGCATTGCTTTCAAATATGGACTTTATTTTGAAGCCGAAACGCAAATTCCACTATTGTGGCCAGTTTCACAACACATACCCCTGTCCGGTCAAGTCATACTAGCCAGATGAAGCTAGCTGGCTGTTTATAACGTTTGTTTTGGGCAATATGCTTAAGTAGCTGGCTAGCTAGTGATTTCAATAGAAGAACAACAAGTAGCTACCTAGCTAATACTTACTCACACGGATTCCTAAACCATTGCTAAGAATATTGAAAATGACTGCAGTTTCGACTGGTTATTGTTTTCAGGCTGGTTGCATTGGTGCTAGCTAACTACCCCAGAAGTTGCTCATAACATCTGTATCAAATATATTTGCAAACATTTTTGATCCTGGTCTAATTTCAAATGCTCACACAGACGTTTTCCCATTCGAACAAATAACCAACGCAGTATTGTACAGCTTTGACAGTAATGGTGGCGCTTGGCTTGCACATGCAAATTCAGCACACAACATTCTATAATAAAATAGTTATTTGACGTGTCAAATGAAAGCTTACTTAACGGTCAAATTGTGTTATTTGACGTGTATCTTTTGGACACGCAAAGACCCAAACGGCGTTCCATACGTAACAACATAGTCATAACGAAACTTTTATTCGGTCAAATAAGCCACACGTAGCAAATAAACCATTACATTTTCTGTTAACCAAATTCGACACCCTCGTTGACCTCCATACAAAAACTGAGCGCCACCTGCTGGATAAGACATCTTTTGGGCCCAGTTATCCCATGGCGACTTTGACAAGCAAAACTCATGCCTAGAAACACATCATCGGGTCTAACCGGCCTATCGTGCCGAACTACGCATGTGCAACCCGTCAAAATCAATGGCACTCCTATATAAAGTTATTTTGGACGAAAATGAAAACGTGTCAGTTTGTCACTTTCACGAGTTTGAAGTAATAACATGTTAAACTACTTAAAACATTGTCTCGAATGTATGTTGTGCCTTTCGATTTCGAGAAAATTAACAACTAAGGAATAACGTTTCACTTCTCTCATTGAATTCTCTTAACCCCAAACCCCGGCCTGGTCTGCTTGGTCTTCTTCGCAAGCGTTTCCTGAAGTGTTGTGATGTTGTGACTCGGGGTTTAGAAACTATGTACTTAATGTCGCTGCGAAAGGGAAAGTTAAATACAGAAAACTACATTTCCCAGAAGTCCATGCAGGGATCGGTACGTCATCTCATAAATATAAAGCTTTTGTGGGTGTAAGCAAATCTTCAAATCCCGCCAGCTTCATCAAATGCTTCACATATCTAATGAGCTTGACTGGCTGCTTTCATACCGCAGCAAAACATCCTCTATAATGGCGGTATCGATAGCAACCGAGCGGCATTGACCGGCGATTTCACCAGCAGCCAACAAAATAAAAAAGATTGCACGGCCTGGCTAGCTCTCTTGCTTTCTCCATTGCTAGCTGGAAAACGCAAGTGGAATAATGTATGTAACGAATAAACTGCAAGGGTACCTGCCGGAACTAACGTTGGCTGACTAGCTTTATTTATTTGGAGTTCGTAGTGGTTGTTGATACTGTTAGCTTGCTTGCTAACGTTAGCGCATTCACTTGCGGAAAATGGAAAGTGTGCGGATAGTGTCTGGGGAGAGGAGCCGATTGGAGGTGGATTCCCTGTCAACGTCAGTCGGAATATTAGACTCGGAAATTGGACAAATAAGAACTGGCAGCAAGTTTTTAAAGGCCAGTGGTGATGCACTCTTCCCCGCTGGAAAAATAACTGCGACGGGGGAAGATGATGGCGGGGGCGGGGAGACAAAACTCTTGGGACTTGCTACCACCTCCCTACTTCACATAGCGATACGGAACGGGATTTACCAAAACCAGGCTGCTAACGCCACCAGTAGTGCTGCCAATCTCAACATGACCACCGGTAAAACACCCAACATCTACAGCCTCGTATCGGTCAGCAGCACCAGCGTGAACTCGTTGTTGACCAGGAGACGGCGGCACAAGAGGAACCTCTCGGCCGCAGCTTCGACGACCTCATGCCCGCCCGCAGTCTCCTCCGTTGGGGGAGTGAGACCCACACTGTCCGCATCGTCTGTCAACAACACACTGAGCCTGGATAGAAAGACCTTGCTTCGCCAGAAGCAGGCGAAGCAGCTCCAGCCCAACGACAAGGCGTGGGTCCGAGCTGACCTCCAGCAGGGTTGTATCCACGTCCATGACCGACTCACGCCCTCCTACCCCCGGGCGGTACTATGCACCGTGGACACCACCGCTGGGGAGATAGCGGCTCGTCTGGGGCAGCTTGGAGGTAAATGTGGAGGGATACTAAGAATGACTCGCAAAACAAGTGCTTATGTTGACCTGAACGGTAACTGCAATGGTAGCCATGGTCACATTGACTACCAACTTGATGTGAATAAAAGTAACAACGTGAAGACCTCCTACCCGGGTTCTGTGATCTCCTACTCGGGGTCAGAGGAGAACCAACCAGTCTCTCCAATCAAGCGGCTTCATAGCAATAACAACCATGCTCAATATTACCTGGAAACAAATATATTACTTTCTGACTACAAGATACCAAGCACCTCTTCCTCTGAGGTTTATCTAAATGACAGTGAGGGTGCAGACATGGGCCTGAGTGGGGCCGACAGTTGTGGACTGTACTCAGGCTCAGACATGGAGAGTAGCACCTTTGATGATTTGAGCCCCGGTGGTCCGCGGCTCAGCCAACACCGGGACTCCCTCAGTGATGCTGCTGTCCTTGGGACAAACTCCTCAGTGCTCAGCCCAAACTTAGATTCCGCCACGGAGGAATTGGACCCGTTTGGGAGTTCCTCAGACGAGGTTGAGCTAGACCCTTCCCCGACACACACAGCCAGCATCCCCACTGTCACTCAGCAACAGACCCTGGAGGGGAAATCCATGCACGTCCCCTCAACTGATGCCTGCAAAGCTCCTGACAACAGGCTATCAAAGTCAAACCAACTGGGAGACAAAAACGCTGCTGATGAAGGTGGAAAAACAGGTAGCACTGGAGGAGAACCCAGACTGATCAATCCCCTGTCAAGCTGTGTCAGTAACTCACTGGCCCTACCTCTGACTGGCAGAGCAGCTGTTGAGCGTGACCTGGTCGTTTCAGGGGAGCTGAGAGGGGTCCCGGGCCCAGAGAAAGCCTCCCAAGCACCGGCCCTCTTCGCCCAGCTGCACGGTGGAGCTATGAGGAGACTGGAGGATGATGAGAAGCCTCTGCAGATGCAGAATGACTACCTCTCTAATCTGGGCTATGGAGACCCGTGGCGGGTACAGGAAGAGGGTATGGACCCAGAAATAGGCTGTCTCATACGCTTCTACGCAGGTGAGTGTGACCTTAGAAAATGTGATTCATTTATTATTGTGGCTATTAATGAATGATTATGTACTGGTTATAAATGTTTTATCTGTGGATTTTGTTATAACGTCCTTATGTAGGTTATTAAGTAGGCACCCTTCAAATAAAGTGTACCCGTATTTCTGTGTGGAAGGTGAGTGAGGATTGGGTGGGTCAGGTGACTGTTTCAGTGCTAAATAAGGACACATCCAGGGTAAGCAGCTTCTAGTCAGATTCTCTAGGTTAGCTTAGCTTGGTGGTTCTCCCTTGGCCCCTGCACTGCTATCCCTGCCCTGGATGTCAGTTTGATTGTGTTTGGCTAGTGCTCTGCCCATTATCATGCTGTCAACCCATTCTTTAGTCCTACTACAGTACTGTGTGACCATCCACTACAATGGCATTATGTTTGGTCAGTCGGATTGTCAAAACAAGAAGATGATTCAATTGTTCCAGCGGCCGGAGACAATAGCCTGCCTTGTGCCTCCGAACTGCCTACACGCTCCACCCCCCACGGGGAATGATGAATAGGCAGACACATTTGGAGGTAACAGGTGTGCTCATTTTCCATGATGCCCCAAGATCACAATGATTGTTAGGAACCACTTTGGAAAAGTGTGTTATTGTTTTGGATGTTGTTGGATGGAGCATATGGGCAGCAGGGATCAGTATGTTTTGAGGTTAACAATAAGTATATTTGTTTTTGACCATATCATCTCAGATCTAACCACAGGAATTCAGATGAAAAAAACGAATCCCTAACAAACAAACCGCTTAGGTTTGATGTGGCCTAGAACAGAGATGGGCAACTTTGATGGGGGTGGGGGCCACAAAAAAAAAAATCAGAACTCATCATGTGGGGCCTTAGTGGCTCGCGGGTCTGCGTACCTGTATCCATACCCACACATGCAGTCAGAGCTGGCTCTAGCTTTTTGGGGTCTTTATGCAACATTTTGTTGGGGGGCTGTTGAAGTTTTAGAGTTAAAGGTTAGGAAGCTTTTACTCACCAATGTAACAGTGTGGTCAAAGGCTTATTACAGACTGGGTGGTTCAGTCCCTGAATACTGATTGTCTGGAAGCCGTGATATATAAAACCGTATACCATGGGTATGACAAAACATTTATTTTTACTTAGCTAATTACATTGGTAGCCAGGCACCTCAGGGGTTTGTGGTATATTTCGTTACATCGTGCATAAGAACAGCCCGAGCTGTGTTATGTTGGCCATATACCACACCCCTTCGGGCCTTATTGCTTAAGTAACTTATAGGTAACCAGATCATGAGTACAACTACTGTACAAACATAGTTATGTTTTTGTATTATTACATATTTATTAAAGATGCGCTATTTCCTGGTTGAAAAAATTTGAATAGTTTGCCTAATTTCAGTTTGTGATAAAACAAGCAAGTTTAGTGTAAAGAATCATTGTAAACCGCTGTGAAATATATTTTCCATAACCAAAACTGTAGTATTTCCAGCTGTTTGAAGCTGGTGTACAAAACTGAAAGTAAAATACGCAAAAACAAACCTTAAAAATAGGAAGCATAGAAATAGTGCACATATAACAGATCTACCACTTCTTAGACTTGATTTTAATGAGTGACAGATCTATAACTCACATTTCTATGTGGATTTTGTCAAGTCGCCCAAGAATTTATATATTGGAGCTTTGACTTACCCGGAAATATTATCTAAACTACCACAATGCACTATTTCTCAACGTCATATGAAGGATATACTACAGAGTTCGTATGCTGGCGCGGTAGCTAGCTCAAGCTAGCTAACGTTAGCTGCTAGCATGTTATTTCATTCCAGACCAAATGTTTGCGGTGTTGGATTGTAGCTCACCAATCACATGAAGTGTGATGTAAACAAGAAGCAAATGGGCCACGTGCGGCCATGCAGTATTCTCTTCACAGACTTTGTGGATGTGTTATCATATGTAGTACA
This sequence comes from Oncorhynchus keta, assembly GCF_023373465.1. Taxonomy (NCBI): domain Eukaryota; kingdom Metazoa; phylum Chordata; class Actinopteri; order Salmoniformes; family Salmonidae; genus Oncorhynchus; species Oncorhynchus keta. The sequence goes on from NC_068421.1 coordinate 79,232,624, forward strand.
TATGTTTTGTAAACTTTTCGTCATGTTCTCTGTGAAGTAGGCTGCGGGAGTTTTGTAATTTTTCCACCTTGTCTTAGTGCTAGCTGACAGACATCTGGAATATATGTATACTGAACAAAAATATAAACTCAACATGGAACAAAATCAACGATTTTACTGAGTTAAAGTTCATATAAGGAAATCGGTCAATTGGAATAAATGAATTTGGCCCTAACCTATGGATTTCATATGACTGGGCAGGGGCACAACAATGTGTGGGCGGGCCTATCTCCCACCCACAGGGGATCCAGGCCCAGTCATTCAGAATGAGTTTTTCCCCCCAAAAGTTTTTTTATTACAGATTTTCCCCCCAAAAAGTTTTTTTTATTACAGACAGAAATACACCTCAGTTTCATCAGCTGTCCAGATGGCTGTTCTCAGATGATCCGGCAGGTGAAGGAGCCGGATGTGGAGGTTCTGGGCTGGTGTCGTTATACATGGTCTGAGGTGGTGAGGCCAGTTGGACGTACTGCCAAAATCTCTAAAATGACGCTGGCAACAGCTCTTGTGGAGGTTCCTTCAGTCAGCATGTCAATTGCGTGCACCCTCAAAATTGAGACATCTGTGGCATTGTGTTGTGTGACCAAACTGCATATTTTAGAGTGGCCTTTTATTGTCCCAAGCACAAGAGCATCTGTGTAATGATCATGTCAGGTGGATGGATTATCTTGGCAAAGGAGAAATGCTCACTAAACAGGGATGTAAATTAATTTGTGCACAACTTTTGAGAGAATCTTTTTGTGTGTATGGAACATTTCTGCTATCTTTTATTTCAGCTCATGAAACATGGGACCAACACTACACGTTGCGTTTTATATTTGTTTTCAGTATATTTTGGATTTCCTTGACTCTCCCTTGGCCCTGCGAACCCCCCCCCCCTCCCCTTTTTGGTAGCTAACCCAGCCTGCACTCTTTTAAAAGTTTTACGATCAATCTGTAAACCTGCTCTCTTTGTTTTTAGTCTGTGGTTATGTTTTGGTTGTGTTAGTTGTGTTCTAGCTGATCTAGTTTGCCGACCATAACCGTGGTGGTTGGATGGGTCCCAGCCATCAATGTGTAAGTTTCTGCGCTCTCTTTGCTTTGATCTGTAGTTATGCTTTAGTTGTGTTCTAGCTGGTCTCTAGTAGTTGGGCTCTAACTTGCTGACCATAACCGTGGTGTTTGGCTAGGCTAATAGCTAATTGGTTAAATAGCTAGCTTGCGGACTAAGATGACTGTGTAACAGTATAACTTTAAACCGTCCCCTCGCCCAGACCCGGGCTCGAACAAGGGACCTTCTGCACACATCGTTACCGATCGCTCCACAAAAGCCGCGGCCCTTGCAGAGCAAGGCAACACTACTTCAAGGTCTCAGAGCCAGTGACGTCACCGATTGAAATGCTATTTAGCGCGCACCACCGCTAACTAGCTAGCTATTTCACATCCGTTACAACTGCATATAGCTAACATTCTTTGATAACTGGTTAGATGGCATTATGCATTTCCAAAACATTGGTTTACTTTAATGTAGCTGTAAAATAGGTGTTGATAGCAACTGGCTGACTCATGTAGTACAAACAAAGTTAGCAGGCTAATAAGGCTAACGTTAGCAGGCTAATAAGGCTAACGTTAGCAGGCTAATAAGGCTGACGATAGCAGGCTAATAAGGCTGACGTTAGCAGGCTAATAAGGCTGACGTTAGCAGGCGAATAAGGCTAACGTTAGCAGGCGAATAAGGCTAAAGTTAGCAGGCGAATAAGGCTAACGTTAGCGTGCGCATAAGGCTAACGTTAGCGTGCGCATAAGGCTAACGTTAGCGTGCGAATAAGGCTAACGTTAGCAGGCTAATAAGGCCAACGTTAGCAGGCGAATATGGCTAACGTTAGCAGGCAAGTTGGCAAGCAACCTTGCAAGTTTATTTGTAACAACACATTCATAACGTATTTGCTTATAAGTTGGCAGAAAATGTAATTGAAAACAGAAATCATGAGTGCAAATGATTTAGTTTAATTTGAAGTTATACATTTGAAGTTATTTCTTTTGGAGTTTACATTTATAGGGAATAGGCTGGCTTATCGGGTCCTCTGTATTACATCATTCCCTGGAAATACATTTTCCAACATGACTTCCGGCCTTCAGAATTCTGATCGGTTTTATGTAATAACTCGAAAAATAGAAAATTAGGTGTAAAAATTAGGTGTAACTTTGATGCGTTTACTAATGCAAATCTATATATTACATGTGGTTACATTTATGCTGCCTACCCTATAAGTTCCTGAAATTCTACACATTTTGCATGGTGCAGAGAGAAATGTATAGACTAACTAATCTTATGAAATTGTAGTAATTTTGCCGTGAAAAATGAGTAGTTTTTAATATGGTATGAGTGTGACTAACTGTGGTGCCCCCCAACCAAGATTACTACAAGTTTAGATAGATTGGCAAATTATTCTAGCGGAAAGCTAAACATGTTTTGCTGACATGGGCTAATTGAGTGACTATCAGTGACTGACATAACGAGAACTGCTGAATCACAAAGGAATTTACAAATTGCACATTGGGTATTCTAAGAGAGTTAAGACTTTTTTCTGTGTGGAAATTGATCCATGGGCCTACAAAAGGGGGTGGAGTTGCCCATCCCTGGCCTAGAATAACACTAGTAAAGGAGATGATCTGTTATGTGAAGGGATACATGGCTCCAGGTCTCCCCAGGGCGGGGATAGTCTACAGAGAACTTTTGTACCTGTGTCTCTGTGTGAGAGTAGCTGGTATGGTGTGCAGGGGCCTGCATTGAGCAAGAATGTGGCGTGAGAGGAAAAAGGAGAAGCACTAATATGATGGAGGAGAGAAGGGAAGTCTTGTAATCAGGGACATACTGTTTCAGAGATATTTCTGGACTGAAGCTCTCAGTCTTTCTCTGTCATGCCACCCCTCTCATGCCACCCCCTCTCTCTTTCTCATGCCACCCCCTCTCTCTCATACCACCCCCTCTCTTTCTCATGCCACCCCCCCTCTCTTTCTCATGCCACCCCCTCTCTCTTTCTCTCGTTCTCTCATGCCACCCCCTCTCTCTTTCTCTCGTTCTCTCTCATGCCACCCCCTCTCTCTTTCTCATGCCATCCCTCTCTCTTTCTCATGCCACCCCCTCTCTCTTTCGCCAAGTACCCATTCATTAAATTCAGAAAGTATCCATTCAGTTAGAGGCAATCTGCAGTTTTTAGACTTATACATTAGTCATATATTCCCATTGATTGTTTAAGAATATAATTTATACATTTCTCATACGCTTAGTACAACTGTCACTAAACCACAACCCAAAATATAAGCTTGGTTTACTCTAATGTTTGTAAATGTAAACAACCACTGTATCGCCTCAAAGCATGGTTTAAACAATAATTTTGGATACATACTATAGTTCTGTCTATGAATGTAAGAGTGGTTCGATTTCTCCAGGCCCATCCCTCAGCTTTTTACCAAAACGGGGTGGTCACTTTTTCAACTGCAGATTAAACCTGTAAAGGACTCTTAATCATTCATGTTACAGTTACAATCAGTTGACGAACTAGGATGGGGTGGCGAGAGCAAAAACTGCGCTTGATTCATAGGGGTTACTTCAGTAACCTCCGGTAGCAGCTTGATGCGGTTGTAATAAACAGAGCGGATTCTGTTTTCTTTCAAAAAATGTCGCTCAATCTTTTGAACCATTTAGGCTAAACAATATTATGATCCCATCACTGAAAGATAAGACTCTCAGGAACACGTACAGTGGGGCAAAAAAGTATTTAGTCAGACACCAATTGTGCAAGTTCTCCCACTTAAAAAGATGAGGCCTGTAATTTTCATCATAGGTCCACTTCAACTATGACAGACAAAAATGAGAAAAAAAAATCCAGAAAATCACATTGTAGGATTTTTAATGAATTTATTTGCAAATTATGGTGGAAAATAAATATTTGGTCAATAACAAAAGTTTATCTCAATACTTTGTTATATACCCTTTGTTGGCAATGACAGAGGTCAAACGTTTTCTGTAAGTCTTCAAGGTTTTCACACGCTGCTGCTGGTATTTTGGCCCATTCCTCCATGCAGATCTCCTCTACAGCAGTGATGTTTTGGGGCTGTTGCTGGGCAACACGGACTTTCAACTCCCTCCAAAGATTTTCTATGGGGTTAAGATCTGGAGACTGGCTAAGCCATTCCAGGACCTTGAAATGCTTCTTACGAAGCCACTCCTTTGTTGCCCGGGCAGTGTGTTTGGGATAATTGTCATGCTGAAAGACCCAGCCACGTTTCATCTTCAATGCCCTTGCTGATGGAAGGAGGTTTTCACTCAAAATCTCACGATACATGGCCCCATTCATTATTTTCTTTACACGGATCAGTCGTCCTGGTCCCTTTGCAGAAAAACAGCCCCAAAGCATGATGTTTCCACCCCCATGCTTCACAGTAGGTATGGTGTTCTTTGGATGCAACTCAGCATTCTTTGTCCTCTAAACACGACGAGTTGAGTTTTTACCAAAAAGTTCTATTTTGTTTTCATCTGACCATATGACTTTCTCCCAATCTTCTTCTGGATCATCCAAATGCTCTCTAGCAAACTTCAGACGGGCCTGGACATGTACTGGCTTAAGCAGGGGGACACGTCTGGCACTGCAGGATTTGAGTCCCTGGCGGCGTAGTGTGTTACTGATGGTAGGCTTTGTTACTTTGGTCCCAGCTCTCTGCAGGTCATTCTCTAGGTCCCCCCGTGTGGTTCTGGGATTTTTGCTCACCGTTCTTGTGATAATTTTGACCCCATGGGGTGAGATCTTGCGTGGAGCCCCAGATCGAGGGAGATTATCAGTGGTTGTGTATGTCTTTCATTTCCTAATAATTGCTCCCACAGTTGATTTCTTCAAACCAAGCTGATTACCTATTGCAGATTCAGTCTTCCCAGCCTGGTGCAGGTCTACAATTTTGTTTCTGGTGTCCTTTGGTCTTGGCCAAAGTGGAGTTTGGAGTGTGACTGTTTGAGATTGTGGACAGGTGTCTTTTATACTGATAACAAGTTCAACAGGTGCCATTAATACAGGTAACTAGTGGAGGACAGAGGAGCCTCTTAAAGAATACGTTACAGGTCTGTGAGAGGCAGAAATCTCCAAATACTTATTTTCCACCATAATTTGCAAATAAATTCATAAAGAATCCTACAATGTGATTTTCTGGATTTTTTTTCTTCTCATTTTGTCTGTCATAGTGTACGTGTGATGAAAATTACAGGCCTCTCATCTTTTTAAGTGGGAGAACTTGCACAATTGGTGGCTGACTAAATACTTTTTTGCCCCACTGTATGTGTCTGTTTCCCTCTACAATGTCCACAAGCTGCACAGAACTCATTAGACCAGACACTAAATCAGACTGGGGGAGATTATCAATGATGATGTTCTTTTCTACACAGAAGATCATACAACATTCCCGGTACATTTCTGATGCGTTTCAGTCACTTCAAACCACACTTCCTTCATATTGAAATACTGTCAAAAGTATTGTCAGACTGATTTGTATTAGACTGTCACATCTCCAATTAAAAAAGTAAACATTGGCAGTTGATTACATCCCACTTTTTACATTGTGTGTAGGTCTCGAAAAAATGTATATAAAAATGGGGTCACGGACCTCATCTTTGGGATCCCCTCCCCTGCTTTACATTGTTGTTGTTGTTAACGGCCTGTTGTAAGTTTGTACACACTAGCCTATAGCAATGTTGGAAGATGCCCGTTTGTTATGAAATGTATATTAGTGATCAATAGTTACAGATCGCAACATTATTTTTTGCTCCAAGTAAGAAGGCTATTTTTGCTGCAGTTGGCTGCGTTAGCTAGCGCTAGTCAGCTGTACCTGCGCCAAAACTCTGGTATTTTTCATCCAATTATAGCTCGTTCTTCATCTTCTTTTTAAATAGTGAGCCAACATGTTTTCAGCACTTTTATTTCCCAAAAGGAGTTTCTCGTGCTTTCTCTTGTCTCTCTGCAGCAGACATATAGTGAGCAATATGTTTGGAATATCAAATCGCAATAAAATCCCAGTATGGAATCGCAGTACATATCGAATCACAATGCATATCATTCCTGCACCTAAGTATCGTGATGGATATCATATCGTTAGGTCCCTGGCTATTCCCAGCCCTCGTTTATGTAAATGTATTGGGGTGTGAAACTGGGAATGCTTTCTCCTTTCAGGGTGGGTTCTGGCATCTGTCTGGGAGTGTCAAGGCTATTCAAGACAAGGAGTTGATCTATTTTAGACTACATGTGGAAATAATTGAAGGAGACTTGGGTACTCAGGTTTTGCATTGTAAGGTAAGAGTTGTGTTGCCTAGGGCTGTTCATCCTTGGCAGTCAGAGGAGTCTGAGTCAGCACATTCTGAGTGCCCCCTGGAAAAGGCATGTTGGACACACACACACACACACACACACACACACACACGCTTTGCTGACAAGGAGAGAACAGTGAGCTGTGCAGAACTCAAATTTCACCTCCTCAGTGTTGATCTACCTGCGACAGCAGACAGTATACAGTATGCTTGCCCGCCTGGCTCCCTTTCAGCTGAGAACTGCATTACCCAGAGGTCACTGGCGCTCTGTCTCTGTTCCTCCCCAAGGTAACGGCTCTAGCTCCACTACCCAGCCCAGCAGCTAGGACTGTGACCACCATGGAATTTTGGATGAGGGTTAATGGCCAGCCAAATGACTGCAGTCACTGTAAAAACCACTCTACACACATTTTTAACTATCCTCTGCTCCTGACTGCATGTGCTGTCATAATAATAGAATGAATAGAACAGGTGTCCCAATTCCAGTCAATGATGGTGTACTGGGTAGACTGGCGGCCATTTTAAGAAAAAAGCAGGAAGTAAAGCAAGAAGTGTACCCATCAATATGATTTGTTGATTCAACTCAACTGACATTACAAAAATACATATCCTTGCAAGAGCCAAATCAGTTAGCATAATTTAAATGAACATTCTACATGACCATATACATTATTTAATCACAATACCAGGCGAGTGTGTCCATGAGTTTACCAGTGAAACTGCCCGACCATCCCGTCTTCAGTCAGGTGTTTGTTCCCAAAAACTAAAATCGTACGACGGTAATGGTTATGACGGTAATTATATTTTTATGATGTTCTTCCACCTTAACCGTCGGTTACACAGTTCTATGGTAATTGTCCCAGCCCTACCAGAAGCTGGGCTTCTCTACCCCTCTCAGACAGCCCTGTATCCCCCTTTTGGCTGTGGATCTTTACTCCCCTTAGCAACGTGGGTGGATTTACATGTGCTAGCATTGTTTTAATAGTATTGGATTGCACAAAAACAGTCTGTGGGAAACCGGAAGTTAAAAACAACTCCATTTCAACTTACTGTGCCGGTGGCCAGGACGGATGGTCATTATGACAGGGAATTTGAGACAAAATATCTAAAGGATTGTATTATTAAACAGACTTTCCAAACGTGGGCCTGTTTACCTCAAAATTAAAGTCCCACACAAGTTATTCCTTTTTTGTCCACATATGACACACATGCATTACTTTTATTTTGAGGTAAGGAGGGAGGAGGTGGGTCTACAACAGACCCACGTTTGGAAACTATGTTTAATAATATAATCCTTTAGATATTTTGTCATAATGACCATCCTGCCTACCGGCACAGTAAGTTGAAATTGAATTTTATTTCATTTCTGGCTTCGCACGGACTGTTTTTGTGCAATCCAGTACAATTTAAAAGCAACGCTTTCGCATGTAAATCCACCCGCGTTGCTATAAACGCCTACTCCCCTGGCTGTGGTTTAACTTGACAACCCCACACACCCAAAGCTTCCTTGTACTTCTGTCTGTATAACCATAGAAAGATGGAAAGAACGTGTCAATCATTTGAGTGTGAAAATAAAGTTAGTTATGGAGTTTAATGTTCATGTTGTGGACACACTAGAAGTTGATGTGTATGTGTTGTTGAGAATGGAAATCCATGGACAGTCCTTGGAGACTAGGCTTGTAGGGGACAGTTATTTGAGGCATGTGTGACTGAAAGGGTGGGCTGTCTTCTGGATGTCGAAGGTCAAACACAGACAGGACATTGGATAAGAGTTAGGATGTTTGGGATGCCTTTAGAAGATTCTTGGACATAAGGGAAGGGCGAGGACAACAGAAGTACTAAGAATGTCTACTCCGTCCGACTCTGTCTCAGACAGGAAGTGGTCATGGGGGACAGGATGTTGCTCTGAGGAATGGGCGGAAGGAAAGGGCGTACATTGTGTGTGTGCATTAGCACAGACTATGTTTACACTACTCCACCTAGAGTGGTTTAAGTTTACATTACATTACAGAAGGATGTACGGTTGTCTAAAATGAGCCTTTACCATTGTGTGTTAAATTGGTGCACAAAATGCTGTTGTATGTAGGCCTGTCACTAGTGGCCTGATCAGAGGCTACCGAGTGGCGCAGCGGTCTAAGGCACTGCATCTCAGTGCTTGAGGCGTCACTACAGATACCCTGGTTCAATTCCAGGCTGTATCATAACCGGCCGTGATTGGGAGTCCCATAGGGCGGCGCACAATTATCCCAGTGTCGTCCAGGTTTGGCCGGTGTAGGCTGTCATTGTAAATAACAATTTGTTCTTAACTGACTTGCCTAGAGTTTTTTTTTTTTTTTAAAGCACGGCATTGTATGTAGGCCTGTAACCAGTGGCCTGATCAGAGGATGAGCACATTCATTAGGGAGAGGGGTGTGTGGGTGGAGGATTCCTCAAGCGTGTATGAGTTAGGGCCTCCTAGCTCTGAGCCCCAAACCCTCCATCAGTGGCTCTTTTTGTGTGTGTGTGTTGGTTGGTAAGGCTGCCCATCCTTTGCTTTACCATAATTGGCTTACTCTGAACATTATTTTCAT
>NC_068421.1:79254063-79301563 GCF_023373465.1 Oncorhynchus keta
GCAAGATGCACATCCTGCCCCTCATCGGTGGAAAGGTACTGAACACACACACACTCCAGGGTTTCCGTTAGGAAAATGTGATGCCCGGACAACATGACCAGGAAGATTTTAATTTACTGGCCATTTTTGAGAAATTTACCGGACCCATATGCATTGGGTTACTCTGAGCAATGTACTGGATCCATATGCATTGGGTTACTCTCTGAGATGTACTGGACCCATATGCATTGGGTTACTCTCTGAGATGTACTGGACCCATATGCATTGGGTTACTCTCTGAGATGTACTGGACCCATATGCATTGGGTTACTCCCTGAGGTGTACTGGACCCATATGCATTGGGTTACTCTCTGAGATGTACTGGACCCATATGCATTGGGTTACTCTCTGAGATGTACTGGACCCATATGCATTGGGTTACTCCCTGAGGTGTACTGGACCCATATGCATTGGGTTACTCTCTGAGATGTACTGGACCCATATGCATTGGATTACTCTCTGAGATGTACTGGACCCATATGCATTGGGTTACTCTGAGCAATGTACTGGATCCATATGCATTGGGTTACTCTCTGAGATGTACTGGACCCATATGCATTGGGTTACTCTGAGCAATGTACTGGACCCATATGCATTGGGTTACTCTCTGAGATGTACTGGACCCATATGCATTGGGTTACTCTCTGAGATGTACTGGACCCATATGCATTGGGTTACTCTCTGAGGTGTACTGGACCCATATGCATTGGGTTACTCTCTGAGATGTACTGGACCCATATGCATTGGATTACTCTCTGAGATGTACTGAACCCATATGCATTGGGTTACTCTCTGAGATGTACTGGACCCATATGCATTGGGTTACTCTCTGAGATGTACTGGACCCATATGCATTGGGTTACTCTCTGAGATGTACTGGACCCATATGCATTGGGTTACTCCCTGAGGTGTACTGGACCCATATGCATTGGGTTACTCTCTGAGATGTACTGGACCCATATGCATTGGGTTACTCTCTGAGATGTACTGGACCCATATGCATTGGGTTACTCCCTGAGGTGTACTGGACCCATATGCATTGGGTTACTCTCTGAGATGTACTGGACCCATATGCATTGGATTACTCTCTGAGATGTACTGGACCCATATGCATTGGGTTACTCTGAGCAATGTACTGGATCCATATGCATTGGGTTACTCTCTGAGATGTACTGGACCCATATGCATTGGGTTACTCTGAGCAATGTACTGGACCCATATGCATTGGGTTACTCTCTGAGATGTACTGGACCCATATGCATTGGGTTACTCTCTGAGATGTACTGGACCCATATGCATTGGGTTACTCTCTGAGATGTACTGGACCCATATGCATTGGGTTACTCTCTGAGATGTACTGGACCCATATGCATTGGATTACTCTCTGAGATGTACTGGACCCATATGCATTGGATTACTCTCTGAGATGTACTGGACCCATATGCATTGGGTTACTCTCTGAGATGTACTGGACCCATATGCATTGGGTTACTCTCTGAGATGTACTGGACCCATATGCATTGGGTTACTCTCTGAGATGTACTGGACCCATATGCATTGGGTTACTCTCTGAGATGTACTGGACCCATTTGCATTGGGTTACTCTCTGAGATGTACTGGACCCATATGCATTGGGTTACTCCCTGAGATGTACTGGACCCATATACATTGGGTTACTCTCTGAGATGTACTGGACCCATATGCATTGGGTTACTCTCTGAGATGTACTGGACCCATATGCATTGGGTTACTCTGAGCAATGTACTGGACCCATATGCATTGGGTTACTCCCTGAGATGTACTGGACCCATATGCATTGGGTTACTCTGAGCAATGTACTGGACCCATATGCATTGGATTACTCTCTGAGATGTACTGGACCCATATGCATTGGGTTATTCCCTGAGATGTACTGGACCCATATGCATTGGATTACTCTCTGAGATGTACTGGACCCATATGCATTGGATTACTCTCTGAGATGTACTGGACCCATATGCATTGGGTTACTCTCTGAGATGTACTGGACCCATATGCATTGGATTACTCTCTGAGATGTACTGGACCCATATGCATTGGATTACTCCCTGAGATGTACTGGACCCATATGCATTGGGTTACTCTCTGAGATGTACTGGACCCATATGCATTGGGTTACTCTCTGAGATGTACTGGACCCATATGCATTGGGTTACTCCCTGAGATGTACTGGACCCATATGCATTGGGTTACTCTCTGAGATGTACTGGACCCATATGCATTGGGTTACTCTCTGAGATGTACTGGACCCATATGCATTGGGTTACACTCTGAGATGTACTGGACCCATATGCATTGGGTTACTCTGAGCAATGTACTGGACCCATATGCATTGGATTACTCTCTGAGATGTACTGGACCCATATGCATTGGGTTACTCTGAGCAATGTACTGGACCCATATGCATTGGGTTACTCTGAGCAATGTACTGGACCCATATGCATTGGGTTACTCTCTGAGATGTACTGGACCCATATGCATTGGGTTACTCTCTGAGATGTACTGGACCCATATGCATTGGGTTACTCTCTGAGATGTACTGGACCCATATGCATTGGGTTACTCTCTGAGATGTACTGGACCCATATGCATTGGATTACTGGACCCATATGCATGAGATGTACTGGACCCATATGCATTGGATTACTCTCTGAGATGTACTGGACCCATATGCATTGGGTTACTCTCTGAGATGTACTGGACCCATATGCATTGGATTACTCTCTGAGATGTACTGGACCCATATGCATTGGGTTACTCTCTGAGATGTACTGGACCCATATGCATTGGGTTACTCTCTGAGATGTACTGGACCCATATGCATTGGGTTACTCTCTGAGATGTACTGGACCCATATGCATTGGGTTACTCTCTGAGATGTACTGGACCCATATGCATTGGGTTACTCTCTGAGATGTACTGGACCCATATGCATTGGATTACTCTCTGAGATGTACTGGACCCATATGCATTGGATTACTCTCTGAGATGTACTGGACCCATATGCATTGGGTTACTCTCTGAGATGTACTGGACCCATATGCATTGGATTACTCTCTGAGATGTACTGGACCCATATGCATTGGGTTACTCTCTGAGATGTACTGGACCCATATGCATTGGGTTACTCTCTGAGATGTACTGGACCCATATGCATTGGGTTACTCTCTGAGATGTACTGGACCCATATGCATTGGGTTACTCTGAGATGTACTGAGCATGTTACTGGATGTACCCCATATGCATTGGGTTACTCTCTGAGATGTACTGGACCCATATGCATTGGGTTACTCTCTGAGATGTACTGGACCCATATGCATTGGGTTACTCCTGAGATGTACTGGACCCATATGCATTGGGTTACTCCTGAGATGTACTGGACCCATATGCATTGGGTTACTCTGAGCAATGTACTGGACCCATATGCATTGGGTTACTCTCTGAGATGTACTGGACCCATATGCATTGGATTACTCTCTGAGATGTACTGGACCCATATGCATTGGATTACTCTCTGAGATGTACTGGACCCATATGCATTGGGTTATTCCCTGAGATGTACTGGACCCATATGCATTGGATTACTCTCTGAGATGTACTGGACCCATATGCATTGGATTACTCTCTGAGATGTACTGGACCCATATGCATTGGGTTACTCTCTGAGATGTACTGGACCCATATGCATTGGATTCCTCTCTGAGATGTACTTGACCCATATGCATTGGATTACTCCCTGAGATGTACTGGACCCATATGCATTGGGTTACTCTCTGAGATGTACTGAACCCATATGCATTGGATTACTCTCTGAGATGTACTGGACCCATATGTATTGGATTACTCCCTGAGATGTACTGGACCCATATGCATTGGATTACTCTCTGAGATGTACTGGACCCATATGCATTGGGTTACTCTGAGCAATGTACTGGACCCATATGCATTGGATTACTCTCTGAGATGTACTGGACCCATATGCATTGGGTTACTCTGAGCAATGTACTGGACCCATATGCATTGGGTTACTCTGAGCAATGTACTGGACCCATATGCATTGGGTTACTCTGAGCAATGTACTGGACCCATATGCATTGGGTTACTCTCTGAGATGTACTGGACCCATATGCATTGGGTTACTCCCTGAGATGTACTGGACCCATATGCATTGGGTTACTGAGATGTACTGGACCCATATGCATTGGATTACTCCCTGAGATGTACTGGACCCATATGCATTTGGTTACTCTCTGAGATGTACTGGACCCATATGCATTGGGTTACTCTCTTAGATGTACTGGACCCATATGCATTGGGTTACTCTCTGAGATGTACTGGACCCATTTGCATTGGGTTACTCTCTGAGATGTACTGGACCCATATGCATTGGGTTACTCTCTGAGATGTACTGGACCCATATGCATTGGGTTACTCTCTGAGATGTACTGGACCCATATACATTGGGTTACTCTCTGAGATGTACTGGACCCATATGCATTGGGTTACTCTCTGAGATGTACTGGACCCATATGCATTGGGTTACTCTCTGAGATGTACTGGACCCATATGCATTGGGTTACTCTCTGAGATGTACTGACCCATATGCATTGGGTTACTCTCTGAGCAATGTACTGGACCCATATGCATTGGGTTACTCTCTGAGATGTACTGGACCCATATACATTGGGTTACTCTCTGAGATGTACTGGACCCATATGCATTGGGTTACTCCCTGAGATGTACTGGACCCATATGCATTGGGTTACTCTCTGAGATGTACTGGACCCATATGCATTGGATTACTCCCTGAGATGTACTGGACCCATATGCATTTGGTTACTCTCTGAGATGTACTGGACCCATATGCATTGGGTTACTCTCTTAGATGTACTGGACCCATTTGCATTGGGTTACTCCCTGAGATGTACTGGACCCATATGCATTGGGTTACTCCCTGAGATGTACTGGACCCATATGCATTTGGTTACTCCTTGAGATGTACTGGACCCATATGCATTGGGTTACTCTCTGAGATGTACTGGACCCATATGCATTGGGTTACTCTCTGAGATGTACTGGACCCATATGCATTGGGTTACTCTCTGAGATGTACTGGACCCATATACATTGGGTTACTCTCTGAGATGTACTGGACCCATATGCATTGGGTTACTCTCTGAGATGTACTGGACCCATATGCATTGGGTTACTCTCTGAGATGTACTGGACCCATATGCATTGGGTTACTCTCTCAGATGTACTGGAACCATATGCATTGGGTTACTCTCTGAGATGTACTGGACCCATATGCATTGGGTTACTCTCTGAGATGTACTAGACCCATATGCATTGGGTTACTCTCTGAGATGTACTGGACCCATTTGCATTGGGTTACTCTCTGAGATGTACTGGACCCATATGCATTGTCTTACTCCCTGAGATGTACTGGACCCATATGCATTGGGTTACTCCCTGAGATGTACTGGACCCATATGCATTGGGTTACTCTCTGAGATGTACTGGACCCATATGCATTGGATTACTCTCTGAGATGTACTGGACCCATATGCATTGGGTTACTCTCTGAGATGTACTGGACCCATATGCATTGGATTACTCTCTGAGATGTACTGGACCCATATGCATTGGGTTACTCTCTGAGATGTACTGGACCCATATGCATTGGATTACTCTCTGAGATGTACTGGACCCATATGCATTGGGTTACTCTCTGAGATGTACTGGACCCATATGCATTGGATTACTCTCTGAGATGTACTGGACCCATATGCATTGGATTACTCTCTGAGATGTACTGGACCCATATGCATTGGATTACTCTCTGAGATGTACTGGACCCATATGCATTGGGTTACTCCCTGAGATGTACTGGACCCATATGCATTGGGTTACTCTCTGAGATGTACTGGACCCATATGCATTGGGTTACTCCCTGAGATGTACTGGACCCATATGCATTGGGTTACTCTCTGAGATGTACTGGACCCATATGCATTGGATTACTCTCTGAGATGTACTGGACCCATATGCATTGGATTACTCTCTGAGATGTACTGGACCCATATGCATTGGGTTACTCCCTGAGATGTACTGGACCCATATGCATTGGGTTACTCTCTGAGATGTACTGGACCCATATGCATTGTGTTACTCCCTGAGATGTACTGGACCCATATGCATTGGGTTACTCTCTGAGATGTACTGGACCCATATGCATTGGGTTACTCCTGAGATGTACTGGACCCATATGCATTGGGTTACTCTCTGAGATGTACTGGACCCATATGCATTGGGTTACTCTCTGAGATGTACTGGACCCATATACATTGGGTTACTCTCTGAGATGTACTGGACCCATATGCATTGGGTTACTCCTGAGATGTACTGGACCCATATGCATTGGGTTACTCTCTGAGATGTACTGGACCCATATGCATTGGGTTACTCTCTGAGATGTACTGGACCCATATACATTGGGTTACTCTCTGAGATGTACTGGACCCATATGCATTGTCTTACTCCCTGAGATGTACTGGACCCATATGCATTGGGTTACTCCCTGAGATGTACTGGACCCATATGCATTGGGTTACTCTCTGAGATGTACTGGACCCATATGCATTGGATTACTCTCTGAGATGTACTGGACCCATATGCATTGGATTACTCTCTGAGATGTACTGGATGTACCCCATATGCATTGGATTACCTTCTGAGATGTACTCTATGCTGAGATGTACTGGACCCATATGCATTGGATTACTCTCTGAGATGTACTGGACCCATATGCATTGGGTTACTCTCTGAGATGTACTGGACCCATATGCATTGGGTTACTCCTGAGATGTACTGGACCCATATGCATTGGGTTACTCTCTGAGATGTACTGGACCCATATGCATTGGGTTACTCCTGAGATGTACTGGACCCATATGCATTGGGTTACTCTCTGAGATGTACTGGACCCATATGCATTGGATTACTCTCTGAGATGTACTGGACCCATATGCATTGGGTTACTCTCTGAGATGTACTGGACCCATATGCATTGGGTTACTCTCTGAGATGTACTGGACCCATATGCATTGGGTTACTCTCTGAGATGTACTGGACCCATATGCATTGTGTTACTCCCTGAGATGTACTGGACCCATATGCATTGGGTTACTCTCTGAGATGTACTGGACCCATATGCATTGGGTTACTCTCTGAGATGTACTGGACCCATATGCATTGGGTTACTCTCTGAGATGTACTGGACCCATATGCATTGGGTTAGAGATGTACTGGACCCATATGCATTGGGTTACTCTCTGAGATGTACTGGACCCATATGCATTGGGTTACTCTCTGAGATGTACTGGACCCATATGCATTGGGTTACTCTCTGAGATGTACTGGACCCATATGCATTGGATTACTCTCTGAGATGTACTGGACCCATATGCATTGGATTACTCTCTGAGATGTACTGGACCCATATGCATTGGATTACTCTCTGAGATGTACTGGACCCATATGCATTGGATTACTCTCTGAGATGTACTGGACCCATATGCATTGGATTACTCTCTGAGATGTACTGGACCCATATGCATTGGATTACTCTCTGAGATGTACTGGACCCATATGCATTGGGTTACTCTCTGAGATGTACTGGACCCATATGCATTGGGTTACTCCTGAGATGTACTGGACCCATATGCATTGGGTTACTCTCTGAGATGTACTGGACCCATATGCATTGGGTTACTCCCTGAGATGTACTGGACCCATATGCATTGGGTTACTCTCTGAGATGTACTGGACCCATATGCATTGGATTACTCTCTGAGATGTACTGGACCCATATGCATTGGATTACTCTCTGAGATGTACTGGACCCATATGCATTGGGTTACTCCCTGAGATGTACTGGACCCATATGCATTGGGTTACTCTCTGAGATGTACTGGACCCATATGCATTGTGTTACTCCCTGAGATGTACTGGACCCATATGCATTGGGTTACTCTCTGAGATGTACTGGACCCATATGCATTGGGTTACTCCCTGAGATGTACTGGACCCATATGCATTGGGTTACTCTCTGAGATGTACTGGACCCATATGCATTGGGTTACTCTCTGAGATGTACTGGACCCATATACATTGGGTTACTCTCTGAGATGTACTGGACCCATATGCATTGGGTTACTCCCTGAGATGTACTGGACCCATATGCATTGGGTTACTCTCTGAGATGTACTGGACCCATATGCATTGGGTTACTCTCTGAGATGTACTGGACCCATATACATTGGGTTACTCTCTGAGATGTACTGGACCCATATGCATTGTCTTACTCCCTGAGATGTACTGGACCCATATGCATTGGGTTACTCCCTGAGATGTACTGGACCCATATGCATTGGGTTACTCTCTGAGATGTACTGGACCCATATGCATTGGATTACTCTCTGAGATGTACTGGACCCATATGCATTGGATTACTCTCTGAGATGTACTGGACCCATATGCATTGGATTACTCTCTGAGATGTACTGGACCCATATGCATTGGATTACTCTCTGAGATGTACTGGACCCATATGCATTGGATTACTCTCTGAGATGTACTGGACCCATATGCATTGGATTACTCTCTGAGATGTACTGGACCCATATGCATTGGGTTACTCCCTGAGATGTACTGGACCCATATGCATTGGGTTACTCTCTGAGATGTACTGGACCCATATGCATTGGGTTACTCCCTGAGATGTACTGGACCCATATGCATTGGGTTACTCTCTGAGATGTACTGGACCCATATGCATTGGGTTACTCTCTGAGATGTACTGGACCCATATGCATTGGGTTACTCTCTGAGATGTACTGGACCCATATGCATTGGGTTACTCTCTGAGATGTACTGGACCCATATGCATTGGGTTACTCTCTGAGATGTACTGGACCCATATGCATTGGGTGCATAACCCATTAGAGCATCCACCCACTGTGAATAACAGTAATCCTATTTAGATTGTGGTAATGCATTTTAACAGAACATGAATGACAGAAATCCCATTTAGATTGTGGTAATGCATCTTAATAGATAGATAGATAATGTGTCTTGAGTATAATTACATATGCAAATCTCTCTCCAGACTGCACTCAGCTGTCTCCTGCCAATTCTTGCACATTCATTCTGTGATTTTGTTTTGCTCTTTGATTGTTTATTTTGATAAATTCCCCGTTTACATACAGTGCCTTTCAAAAGTATTCAGACCCCTTGACTTTCTCCACATTTGTTACATTACAGCCTTATTCTAAAATTGATTAAATAAATAAAAATCCTCAGAAATCTACATACAATACCCCATAATGACACAGCGAAAGCAGTTTAAAAAAAATCTATTAAAAGTAATAAAAATAAAAAATAAACTTATGTAAATAAGTATTCAGACCCTTTGCTATGAGACTCGAAGTTGAGCTCTCTTCGGGGCAAGCAACACTGAAGCATGTATGAGAGCTCCGGCTGTTCTGGACGACTGTGTGATAATGCTCTCGGTAATCGACATGAGCAAGACCTTTAACCTCTTCAGACTCTAGGGGCAGTATTTCATTTTTGGATAAAAAGACGTGCTCGTTTTAAGCGCATTATTTTGTCACGAAAAGATGCTCGACTATGCATGGAATTGATAGCTTTGGAAAGAAAACACTCTGACGTTTCCAGAACTGCAAAGATTTTCACTGTGAGTGCCCTAGAACAAAAGCTTCAAGCAAAACCAAGATGTTTCTGCAACCAGGAAATGAACAGGATTTCTGAGGCTACGTTTTGCATTATCTCCTTATATGGCTGTGAATGCGACAGGAATGAGCCTACCCTTTCTATCGTTTCCCCAAGGGGTATGGAGCATTGTGACGTATTTGCAGGCATATCATTGATTGATTTTCTATGGTTCAAAAGCATATTTTGAAAATCTGAGATGACAGTGTTGTTAAGAAAAGGCTAAGCTTGAGAGCAGGCATATTTATTTCATTTCATTTGCGATTTTTAGAAATCGTTAACGTTGCGTTATGGTAATGAGCTTGAGGCTGTAGTCACGATACCGGATCCGGGATGGCTCGGCGCAAGAGGTTAAACAGGTCAACATTCACAAAGCCGCGGGGCCAGACGGATCCCCAGGATGTGGACCAACTGGCAAGTGTCTTCACTGATATTTTCAACCTCTCCCTGACTGAGTCTGTAATACAATACCTACATGTTTCAAGCAGACCATCATAGTCTCTGTGCCCAAGGAAGCAAAGGGAACTTGCCTAAATGATTACCGCCCCGTAGCATTCACTTCGGTAGCCATGAAGTGCTTTGAAAGGCTGGTCATGGTTCCAATCAACAGCATCATCCCAGAAACAACTCCACACTGCCCTTTCCCACCTGGACAAAAGGAACACCTATGTGAGAATGCTGTTCATTGACTACAGCTTAGCATTCAACACTATAGTGCCCTCAAAGCTCATCACTAAGCTTAGGACCCTGGGACTAAACACCTCCCTCTGCAACTGGATCCTGGACTTACTGACAGCCCCAGGTTGTGAGGGTAGGGAACAACACGTCTGCCACGCTGATCCTCAACACTGGGGCCCCTCAGGGGTGCATGCTTAGTCCCCTCCTGTACTCCCTGTTCACTTAGGACTGCGTGGCCAAACACTGCTCAAATCAAATGTTATTTGTCACATGCGCCGAATACAACCTTACAGTGAAATGCTTACTTTACAAGACCTTAACTTCTCTAGGGTAGGGGGCAGCATTTGGAATATTGGATGAAAAGCATGCCCAAATTAAACTGCCTTCTACTCAGGCCCAGAAGATAGGATATGCATATAATTAGTAGATTTAGATAGAAAACACTCTTAAATTTTCCAAAACTGTTAAAATAATGTCTGTGAGTATAACATAACTGATTTGGCAGGTGAAAACCTGAGAAAAATCCATTCAGGAAGTGGGATTTTTTGTTGTTTTATATTGACGACGTTATTGTCCAGTTTAAATATGATCTATTATTTAGGCTAAAAATAACCTGAGGGTTGAATATAAACATCGTTTGACAAGTTTCTATGAACTTTACGGATACAATTTAGATTTTTTGTCTGCCTGTTGTGACTGCGTTTGAGCCTGTGGATTACTGAAGAAAACGTGCAAACAAAACGGAGGTTTTCAGATATAAAGAGAGACTTTATCGAACAAAAGAAACATTTATTGAATAAATGAATGTATTCTGAGTGCAAACATATGAAGATCATCAAAGGTAAGTGATTAATTTTATCTCCATTTCGGACTGTGTAACTCTTCTACTTGGCTGGTTACTGTTTGTAATGATTTGTCTGCTGGGCTATGTTCTCAAATAATTGTACGGTATGCTTTCGCCGTAAAGCATTTTTTAAATCTGACACCGTGGTTGGATTCACAAGAAGTTAATCTTTAAACCTATGTAAAATAGTTGTATCTTTTTTTAATAATGAGTATTTCTGTATTTAAATTTGGCGCTCTGCAATCTCACTGGATGTTGGCCAGGTGGGAAGCTAGCGTCCCACATACCCTAGAGAGGTTAACCAAAAATCCAGTTTTAAGAAAATACCTTAAAATAAATACATTTGAGAGATATATAAATAGCAAATAATTAAAGAACAGCAGTAAAATATCAATAGCGGGGCTATTTACAGGGGGCACCGGTGTCGAGGCAATTTAGGTAATATGTACATGTAGGTAGAGTTTTTAAAGTGACTATGCATAGATAATTATAGAGTAGCAGCAGTGTAGAAGGAGGGGGGGGCAATGCAAATAGCCTGGGTAGCCATTTGATTAGATGATCAGGAGTCTTATGGCTTGGCGGTAGAAGCTGTTTAGAAGCCTCTTGGACATAGAGTTGGCGCTCCGGTACCGCTTACGATGCGGTTTCAGAGAGAACAGTCTGACTAGGGAGGCTGGAGTCTTTGACAATTTGTATAGGCGCAAGCTTGGTCCTCCTTTTCCTGTAGTCTACAATCATCTCCTTGATTGTCTTGATTATGTTGAGGGAGAGGTTGTTGTCCTTGCACCACACAATCAGGTCTCTCTGATCGTTGTCGGTGATCAGGCCTACCACGGTTGTGTCATCGGCAAACTTAATGATGGTCTTGAAGTCGTACCTGGCCGTGCAGTTATGAGTGAACAGGGAGTACAGGAGGGGACTGAGCACGCACCCCTGAGGGGCCCCTGTGTTGAGGATCAGTATGGCAGATGTGTTGGTACCTACCCTTACCACATTGTGGTGGCCCGTCAGGAAGTCCAGGATCCAGTTGCAGAGGGAGGAGTTTATTCCTAGGGTCCTTAGCTTAGTGATGAGCTTTGAGGGTGCTATGGTGTTGAACGCTGAGCTGTCGTCAATGAATAGCATCATTAAGTTTGCTGATGACACAATAGTGATGAACCTGATTACCGACAACAATGAGACAGCCTATAGGGAAGAGGTCAGGGACCTGGGAGTGTGGTGCCAGGACAACAACCTCTCTCTCGCTCAATGTGAGCAATATAAAGGATCTGATCGTGGACGACAGGAAAAGGCGGGCCGAACAGGCCCCCAATGACGGGGCTATAGTGGAGCGAGTCGAGTTTCAAGTTCCTTAGTATACATATCACCAACTAACTATCATGGTCCAAACACACCAAGACAGCCGTAAAGAAGGCACGACAACACCTCAGGAGACTGAAAAGATTTAGCATGGGTCCCCAGATCCTCAAAAAGTTCTACAGCTGCACCATCTACAGCATCCTGACCATTTGCATCACCGCCTGGTATGGCAACTGCTCGGCATCTGACCGTAAGGCGCTAAAGAGGATAGTGCATACGGCCCAGTACATCACTGGGGAAAAGCTTCCTGCCATCCAGGACATATACTAGGCTGTGTCAGAGGAAAGCCCCAAAAATGTTCAACGACTCCAGTCACCCAAGTCATAGACTGTTCTCTCTGCTACCGCATGGCAAGCGATACCGGAGTGCCAAGTCTCGGACCAAAAGGCTCCTTAACAGCTTCTACCCCCAAGCCATAAGACTGCTGAACAATTAATAAAATTCCCACCCAGACCATTTACATTGACACCCTGCCCCCCTTTGTTTCCACACTTCTGCTACTTGCTGTTTATTATCTATGCATAGTCACTTTACCCCTACCTACATGTACAAATTACCTTGACTGACCTGTACCCCCGCACATTGACTCTGTAGCGGAATATAGCCTTGTTATTGTAATTAAACTGTAATTTTTTTTAATTTTATTTGGTAAATATTTTTCTATTTCGCTTTCTTGAACTACATTGTTGGTTAAGGGCTTGTAAGTAAGCATTTCGCAGTAAGATCCACACCAGTTGTATTCGGCGGCATGTGACAAATAAAGTTTGATTTGAAGGACTTGTCCATAGAGCTCCAAGACAGGATTGTGTCGAGGCACAGATCTGGGGAAGTGTACAAAAAAATGTATGCAGCATTGAAGGTCCCCAAGAACACTGTGACCTCCATCATTCTTAAATATAAGACGTTTGGAACCATCAAGACTCTTCCTAGATTGGCCACCCGGCCAAACTGAGCAATCAGGGGACAAGGGCCTTGGTCAGGGAGGTGATCAAGAACCTGCTGGTCACTCTGACGGAGTTCCTCTGTGGTGATGGGAGAACCTTCCAGAAGGACAACCATCTCTGCACCACACCACCAATCAGGCCTTTATTGTAGATTGGCCAGACGGAAGCCACTCCTCAGTACAAGGCACATGACAGCCCGCTTGGAGTTTGCGAAAAAACACAAAGACTCTCAGGCCATAAGAAACAAGGTTCTCTGGTCTGATGAAGCCAAGATTGCACTCTTTGGCCTCATAGCCAAGCATCACGTCTGGAGGAAACCTGGCACCATCCCTACGGTGAAGCATGGTGGTGGCAGCATCATGCTGTGGGGATGTTTGTCATTGCCAGGGACAGGGAGACTAATCAGGATCTAGGCAAAGATGAACGGAGCAAGGTACAGAGATCCTTGCTGAACACCTGCTCCAGAGCGCTCAGACCAGGGCGAAGGTTCACCTTCCAACAGGACAAAACGACCCTAAGCACACAGCCAAGACAACGCAGGAGTGGCTTTGGGAGAAGTCTCTGAATGTCCTTGAGTGGCCCAGCTAGAGCCTGGATTTGAACCCGATCTAACATTTCTGGAGAGACCTGAAAATAGCTGTTCAGCAACGCTCCCCATCCAACCTGACAGAGCGTGACAGGATCTGCAGAGAAGAATGGGAAGCTTGTCGTGTCATACCCAAGAAGAATCAAGGCTGTAATCGCTGCCAAAGGTGCTTCAAGAAAGTACTAAGTAAAGGGTCCGAATACTTATGTAAATGTCGTATTTCAGTTTTTATTTTTTATAAATTATTATTAATTTTCTGCAAAGGGGACAGGACGACTGCACCGTATTGAAGGGAGGATGGATGGGGCCATGTATCGTGAGATCTTGGCCAACAACCTCCTTCCCTCAGTAAGAGCATTGAAGATGGGTCGTGGCTGGGTCTTCCAGCATGACAACAGACCCGAAACACACAGCCAGGGCAACTAAGGAGTGGCTCCGTAAGAAGCATCTCAAGTCTCCAGACTTGAACCCAATAGAAAATCTTTGGAGGGAGCTGAAATTCCATATTGCCCAGCGACAGCCCCGAAACCTGAAGGATCTGGAGAAGGTCTGTATGGAGGAGTGGACCAAAATCCCTGCTGCAGTATGTGCAAACCTGGTCAAGAACTACAGGAAACGTATATAAATATTAAGTTCTGCTTTTCTGATGTATCAAATACTCATGTCATGCAATAAAATGCTGATTAATTACTTAACAATCATACAATGTGATTTTCTGGATTTTTGTTTTAGATTCCGTCTCTCACAGTTGAAGTGTACCTATGTTAAAAATTACAGACCTCTACATGCTTTGTATATAGGAAAACCTGCAAAATCGGCAGTGTATCAAATATTTGTTCTCCCCACTGTATATACACAAAGGTATGGGGATACCCCTTCAAATTAGTGGATTTGGCTATTTCAGCCACACCCGTTGCTGACAGGTGTATCAAATCGAGGACACACCCATGCAATCTCCATAGACAAACATTGGCAGTAGAATGGCCTAACTGAAGAGCTCAGTGACTTTCAGCGTGGCACTGTCATAGGATGCCACCTTTCCAACAACTCAGTTCGTCAAATTTCTTCCCTGCTAGAGCTGCCCCGATCAACTGTAAGTGCTGTTATTGTGAAGTGGGAACGTCTAGGAGCAACAACGGCTCAGCCGCAAAGTGGTAGGCCACACAAGTTCACAAAATGTAACCGCTGAGTGATAAAGTGCATAGCTCGTAAAAATCGTCTATCCTCAGTTGCAACACTCACTACCGTATTCCAAACTGCCTCTGGAAGCAATGTCGGCACAAGAACTGTTCGTCGAGAGCGTCATGAAATGGTTTTCCATGGCCGAGTAGCCATTTTCAAGCCTAGGATCACCATGCACAAAGCCAAGCGTTGACTAGAGAGGTGTACATCTCGCCACTATTGGACTCGGGAGCAGTGGAAATGTTTTCTCTGGAGTGTTTTTTTTATCACGCCTCATCTCGAAGGACAAATCTGTGTTTGGCGGAAGCCAGGGGATTGCTACCTGCCCGAATGCATAGTGCCATCTGTACATTTTGGAGGAGGAATAATGGTCCTGGGCTGTTTTTCATGTTTCAGGCTAGGCCCCTTAGTTCCAATGAAGGGGAATCTTTATGCTATAGCATACAATGACATTCTAGACAATTCACCTTTGGGATGAATTGTAACAGGCCTAATCGCCCAACATCAGTGCCCGACCTCACTAATGCTTTTGTGGCTGAATGGATGCAAGACCCCACAGCAGTGTTCCAACATCTAGTTGAAAGCCTTCCAGAAGAGTGGAGGCTGTTATAGCAGCGAAGGGGGTACCAACTTCATATTAATGCCCATGATTTTGGAATGAGATGTTCGATGAGTAGGTGTCCACATACTTTTGGTCATGTAGTGTGTGTCCGGTGGAATATAAAATACCTCCGCCTTTCCCTTGTGCAAAAACAGATGTCTGTCTTGAGCTCACTGGCACAGGAAACTCCTGAGGGCCCAGAATACGCCAGTTGATACAATGTTGCAAGTTCGCTAGTCATCGCTCAGGTCAAGACCGATTTTTAAAAAGGGAGGCAGAGTAGAGAGATGAATGCTATTGAAAGAATCTGCATTTTCATCAGGATATTTTCTACTATTTTTATTTGTTGAATTTATGTAGGCTATTTTTACTTAGTTGACAACGGAAGGAATAAGCCTAATTCTGCATTGGCTTAGGCAATGTGCTTATTTATTTAGTCGACAGTGGATCACGATGTATCAATGTGTCCGAATTGCTGTTGCTCTCGCATTAGTTTAATATTTACTTTTAGATTTTTATCATTTTAATTCAGATTTTAGAAGACAAAAATGTTATTGAAAGTAAATTCTTCCACGGAAATGTGCACATTAAAATCATAACTGGCTCGCAGATCGGTAGGAATGGTAGGTTAAAATGTGTTTTTTTCTCCTATAACGTCGTTATAAAATAATTGCCTTTGTTTCTGTTGTCTGATTTTGGCTAGGCTACTTTGAAGCAAGTTAAGAAATGCCTCATAATATGAACTAAAACATTCAGGTTTCAAACAGTTTAAGTATGTTTTCAAAATGCATAGCTCACATTGTAAGATGGTGGGTGACCTGCTGATAGCCTGCCTGCACTTAAATGCTGAATGGGAGGCCTGCTTCAATTACCAAATAAAAATGGTAGCTCTCTTTAATCGTGGCCATCAAAACTTTTTTAATACTCAATTACATTTAGAATTGCTGCGCAATGACCGGGCTTATAAACACCAATATTTGACTCCAGCAGCAACCAGCTCTGTAGGCCTATGCTGTGCATCTAATAGTTGTTGGATAAGTAAGATGCATGACAACTAACGTAAATACACACGCCAATTTACCTCCACAAAATTATACAAATGAACCTATAGACTAGTAAGCATGATGGTCAAATGTATTTCCATTGACTGGTATTTCCATCAATGAATAAAAATCAGTGTTTTGCAGTGGGATTTATTTTCTTCTCCCAGTCGATTTGGCAACTATTTTTATTGGATTTTAATTTCTTTGTTGGCCTAAAGCCGGCAATTACTGGCTAACGGAAATCCTGACACACACACACACACACACACACACACACACACACACACACACACACACACACACACACACACACACACACTAGAGATGGAGAAAGGTTGTTCGATCATCCAAATGGTTGTTACTATTTGATTACTTGTGTGACTATTAATTTGAGAAAAAAATTAGACGAGGTCTAAATTAACAATGAAAATAGTCAGGACATTTTTAATACAAGGATATTCCATGACATTGGAAATAATGAATTTAATAAAACAACATATGCACCCCATTAAAAATTGACTGGTAGCCTTCACGTGTAGCTTGTTTTTTTGTTGTCGGCCAATCAAAGTGGCACTACAGTCAGAGGCTCCATGCGTAGCAATGCAAAATGGAATGAAGTCAGCTGGAGGAGTAGGCTACAACAAGCAACTAACAGGTATGCATTTAAAAACAAATCTGAATGTAGTTTTAATTTGACATGGACTGGGAGCGAAGCTAAACTAGCTAGCTGGCTAGTTTAGCTACCTTTTATTCTCCAATTTGATGCAACAAAGACCGGAACTGTCAGATGGGATGATAAATATATGGCTAGCTACAAGTTTAGTCGCGAGTTGGCTATACATTACCTCTCTCTCCCTTCCTGCACACTGCTTCCACACACACCGGCCCCTCCCCCTGCCCGCCACACACTAATCGGCACATGACTCCCTCCCTGCTATTTTTCCCTGGCTGGCAGTTGTCACATTGTTTTTGGTCTCTAATCGCAGAGCTAATCTGTGTGTGTGTGTGTGTGTGTGTGTGTGTGTGTGTGTGTGTGTGTGTGTGTGTGTGTGTGTGTGTGTGTGTGTGTGTGTGTGTGTGTGTGTTCAGGTGGAGGAGGTGAGGAGACACAGTCACTGTCTAGCCTTCAGTTCTTCTGGTCCCCAGAGTCAGACCTACTACATCAGCTATGACTCCTACACAGAACACCTCCGCTGGCACAGACAGGCTGCCAAGGTACGTGTGTGCTCAGAGTTGAGTTGCATGTCTTCAAGTTGTTAGCAATCTGGAAAATGAAAACCCTTTTGTCTCTTACTCCTTTTCTTTCTCTCCTATCTCTCACCCTCTCTCCCTCCATCAGATAGTGTCTCAGAGGGTGAGTTCTGTAGACCTGTCATGTTGCAGTCTGGAGGAGCTGCCATCTCAGCTGTTCTACAGCCAGGACCTGACCCACCTCAACCTCAAACACAACTATCTGACGGGCCTCACACATCTCACCAGGTATGTACCCCTGCAGGCTGTGGGAAGAGGTGGTAGGATGGAATGGAGGGAGTGGGGCAAGAGGAGAAGAAAAGGGAAGGAACTGAGAGATATGCGCTAAGGGGGCTCCGGAGAACAGCTCAATATATACCTCTGGAAGGAGGGAGGGGTTAAGAGAGGAGTGATGTGGGCGGTTTGTCCTTCGATATCCTCTATCTCTCGCGCTCTCTCTCTCTCTCGCTCTCTCTCTCTCGCTCTCTCCAGCTCTGGGTATCACCATATGGTCGCAAGGTTAGAGGATTAGATTCACCTACAGATCTGTGTTTGTGTTCCTATAGGATTGATTTGGTCTAAGAAAACAGATTGGGGTTGATTAGAAGTAGACGTAGGCGGAATTAGGAGGGGAAATCCGAGCTTGAGTTATTTATTTATTATATATACACACACACACACAGTTTCCCTCTGGAGCTTTCATTAATCTATGGCCAGTGATTCCCAGACCTCTCACCTATGACCTGTTTTTGGAGTCACGGTCTGCAAGCCAAGAGACATAATTGGTCCAAAACACAACGACTGCATTTTGATTGGCTCCTCTTCAGTGACCTTTAGCCAGGGTTGGGGCCCAGCAGTGTCATTGACTGCGGTCAGGTTCTCGCTTCTTCTCCTTCTAGCTAACCCTTCTATGCTTACAGTAATACAATGCTCCCCACCATGGAGACCGTCTACGTCCCAAATGGCTCCCTATTCTCTATAGTGTACACTATTCCCTATATATTTCCCTGTGGGTCCTGGTCAAAAGTAGTACACTATATAGGGAATAAGGTCCCATTTGAGATGCGCCCTCTGTCCCAGGCCTGGTGTAGTGTTACAGTTAGTGTTTCAGTGTGAGCTGCTCTGCTTTGGGAGACATCAGACGGTGGGAATGGATGGGGAGATGGGACAGGACCAGAACAACCACAGCAGCAAAAACTCCCATTAATAATCTTCCCATCGGGCCACACTGCTCACACTGCTCAACTTTCAGCATCAAACAATGGTTAGGAAAACAGACCCTTGCCTTACCGGTGAAGAGAAACACTATATCCATCCTCCTCTCCCTCTCTCTGCATACAGGACATCATCCATCCTCCTCTCTCTCTCTCTCCAGTACAGGATGTCATCCATCCCCCTCTTCCTCATTCTCGCCGTGGTTCAGTGACTCTGGTTGTACTTCCGATGGAATGGCTTTGTGCTCCCATTGTTCTTCCATAAACACAGCTTTACCAAGGGAAGAGGAGGGGAGGCAGACAGGGCTTCAGGAATGTGTTTTTCCCGCGACACTGCGTTGGGAACGCGGCTGGCTGTGGCTTTTCCTTGGAAAAGACGTGGATCCGGCACCGCCTTTCACGCTGTCCCCACAGTGAACCGGGTTAGGCTAGTTAGGCCTGGGAAGACCAGTTGAGCCGAGTGCCTATCAGATTCGACAAAGATTCTCACACACGTGCCCACCAAATTTTCACATACACCGCAGCTTGTGGTAGCTACACCTTCGAAAAACAACATGTTTTTATGTGCGCAATCACAACAATATACGTGTGCTGCTCACATATAGGTAACTGACGAAATAAAGGAAACACCAGCATTAAGTGTCTCCAGTTTTTTTTTAATCGCTTCGGCAAATTTTTCAGATGTGGTATATTTCCAAACCTCGTAGTTTCAAAACTGATAACACTTGTAATGCCCCCTGTCTTATGTTCAGAACCTTTGATTGCGTAGTCATTGGGTTGAACACATCTTTCACCCCTGAGTCAATCATGCAAGTTTTCAGTGAAATAACATGAGAACATTTAGTCACCAATACATCAGATGAATTATGATAGACTCATCATTTAGTCATTTTAACTAACATTTAATCTAATAACAAAAAACACAATATTTATTTTTGAAGTGCTGAATAGAAAGAATAGTAGATGGTAAATATCACTTCCATACAGTATTTGGCTGACATGCACAATTAGTTTTTTGCAAACCATATTTTTTGTATCCAATGGCAAGTTGTGAGCATGTAGAGAACTATGTTAGTGTTACAGTTTCATTTTCATAATGAAAATAGGGGTATTGTGATGCAGTAGGCTGCAGTAAAACCACATTGCTGTAGCATAGTGTATGTATGCCATGCATCTGCTCCATGCAACATTGTTCAAGATCACATTTTTTATGTGACTTGTTCAACTGATACAGTATGAACCTGTTTCCCTACTTGACACAATTCATCAGCTTACAGTGTAGTGTATCAGTTAAATTCCTATAATGAGTGGAAAATGCATTGGGAAAGTATTCAGACCCCTTCCCCTTTTCCACGTTTTGTTATGTTACAGCCTTATTCCAAAATGGATTACATACATATTTCCCCTCATCAGTCTACACACAATACCCCATAATGACAAAGCGAAAACAGTTTTTTTAGAAATATTTGCACAGATATTACAAATAAACTGAAATGCCTTTATTTACATCAGTATTCAGACCCTTTGCTGTGAAACTTGAAATTGAGCTCAGGTGCATACGGTTTCTGCTGATCATCATTGAGATGTTTCTACAACTTGATTGGAGTCCACCTGTGGTAAATTCAATTGATTGGACATGATTTGGAAAGGTACACACCTGTCTATATAAGGTCCCACAGTTGACAGTGCATGTCAGAGCAAAAACCAAACCATGAGGTCGAAGGAATTGTCTGTAGAGCTCAGAGACAGGATTGTGTCGAGGCACAGATCTGGGGAAGGGTACCAAAAAATTGTGCAGCATTGAAGGTTCCCAAGAACACAGTGGCCTCCATTCTTAAATGGAAGAAGTTTGGAACCACCAGAGCTGGCCTCACGGCCAAACTGCACAAATGTGCGAGAAGGGCCTTGGTCCGGGAGGTGACCGAGAACCAGATGGTCACTCTGACAGAGATCCAGAGTTCCTCTGTGGAGATGGGAGAACCTTCCCGAAGGACAACCATCTTTGCAGCACTTCACCAATCAGGCCTTTATTATAGAGTGGCCAGACGGAAGCCACTCATGACAGTCCACTTGGAGTTTGCAAAAAATGTTTTGTGAAAGGCAGATTAATAGATTGAATATGTATGCAAATTGCAAGAGATTTGGTGCAGTGAACAAGTGACTGCTAATTTGTTTGTTGTACTCCGTCAAATTAAAATATGCTTAGTTTTGAAACGAGCCATTTTGATGGTCTGTTTTGATTTTTGTGCTTAGAGTTGTGCAAATGTAGTACATAATTGTGAAAATTGCACCACCGGGATTGCAAAAGACTAATAGGGCGTTGGGCCACTGCGAGACAGAACAGCTTCAGTACACCTTGGAGTAGTATATGGCCTGCCCTGTTTTCATGTTCATCAAACCATTTAGTGACCTCTCGTGCCCTGTGGATGGGGAATTTTCATCCTATGGGGGCATAGCCATGGTAGCCAAAACTAATGGCCTGCCCAGCATTTTCATACATGACCCTAAGCATGCTAGGATGTTAATTGCTTAATTAACTCAGGAACCACACCTGTGTGGAAGCAATTGCTTTCAATATAAGTTGTATGCTCACGTGTTTCCATTATTTTGGCAGTTAGGCACATGACTTCCTCCTTATTAGTTTCCCCTGGGTGGCAGTTGTCACATTGTTTTTGGTCTCTAATCGCAGAGCTAATCACTCCCTGAATGCATCCCAAATGGCACCGTATACCCTATATAATGCACTACTTCTGACCAAGGCCCATAGAGCTGTGGTCAAAAGTAGTGCACTATGTAGAGAATAGGGTGCCATTTGGAACGTACTCCTCCCTTTCTACAGTGTTGTTGTTTTGAATGGGCTCATTAGGTAACCAGTTCTTCTGACTCTTTAGTTTCTGTGATTGTTATTGTTTGTTTTTCTCAGAAAATTCCTGTCCAATTGACCCCCTCGCTCTCTCCCTCATTCATCCCCCCCCCATCTAGATTCTGCAGGTTGAGGAGCCTCAATCTCTCTAACAACGCTCTGTCTGACTTCCCTCTGGCCGTGTGTGACATCACCTCCCTGACAGAGCTCAACCTCCAAGGCAACCTTCTGACCTCTCTGCCCTCAGCACTGGGGACCATGCACAAGTGAGTGGGGTCACAGGGTTAAAGGTCAGGGGGCAGTAGACAGAAATAGGGAGAGAGCCTGTGACTGAGACAGTAATTGAACCACCATTGGTCAGTTATTTGTTTTATAACCCCCACCCAAAAATCATTTAGTTAATCGCTCAGCATTAGTGTTGGGTTTGGTGCTGTTGCCCAGTCTGTCCACTACAGAATAACCAGGCTGCGAATATTTGGTGGGTAAACCTGTTTTCAGATATCAGGCTGCAGTAATAGGATCTGAAAGATTTGGCCTTTTTTAAAGTTGAAATTCTTAATCTCTCGATTAGCAATTTTTCATAAGTCCCTCGTGGAAAGAACCACGAGATTTACATGTCACATAAAATCAGGCACGATAACAGAAAGCTCATGTGAAGATTACAGCGACACATAATCCCCTCTCCCACTGAGCTCCATACTTAACCACCTCTCGCCATCTCCTCCTCCCCAGCCTGCAGACCCTGCTTCTGGACGGTAACTCTCTGAACTCCCTGCCTGCTGAGCTGGGCTCTCTGGAGGCCCTGACCTACCTGGGCCTGTCCTTCAACCTGTTCAGCAGCGTACCTCCAGCCCTGGAGAGGCTCAGGGGGGTGGAGAGGCTCTGTCTGGCTGGGAATCAGCTCTCCTCCCTGGACATGGTCGGCCTGCAGTGGCTCCCCCACCGACACATAGATCTCAGGTATATTACTTTGTAAATAAGTGTTTTAATTAGTTCTTTCAAGTGTTTTGCTCTGGGATCAAATGCACGACTTGTTTTATCTATGTATTTTTTTTTTTTACCCCAAATAACATTTCAATTAATTAAATGCAATACTAGTACTGCTCGGCTAGTGGAACCTTGCCCAGCTCCCTTCATAGATATGTAATAAGCAGTGGCAATTTTTTGCGTGTAAATCTTGGTGGGGCAAACTTTTTTTAGATGCATGCCAGCAAAGCCCCAACACTAAACAATACATTCATTGCTCTATAACGGTGACCCCAAACTGTATTGGTGACAAATGGTTCCCCCTACATAAAGCTGTCCCAACAGTAGAGCTTTCTCTTCAGCACCATGGAATGAATCCTTACGACCGCTACACCTGGATATCAGTGGAGCCTTGTCTGGCAGCGAAACAGTTCATTTACTGACTTGCTAAACAAATGTGGATTCTACTGACAATTGAGATACAAACTAGATCTGGTAAAAGATACCATTCTTTGAAATGCAAGAGAAAGGCCATTGTGGCCATGAAGTTCGTGACTAAAAGGGAGACAATGTGGAGATAAGGAATAACAAAATATATTTATTAACTAAAGTAAACTAAATACAATTAACAATGGTGTGTGTGTATTCAGTAATCAGTAGTGTAAGTGAGTGGTTGCGTGTATAAATGTGATAATGAGGGGTGTTGAAAGGTGCCAACGCAAATAAATAAAACAGCCACGAAAAATGCCACAACCAAAATCTCAGTGTCTGTATGGAGAGAGTCTCCTCTATGAATAGGGAAGTGGTGCATTTATCCTGGGACACACCCGGGCCCAGGTGTGTCCCATGTCGCTGACGACCCTCCCAGCTCCGGCCGCCGACATCCTAAAAAGGAAAACGAGAGCAAAGAGAAAGAATACCCCCCACACACACACACACACATATAAAACCGGGGACCAACAAGGACCCTGGAACACCATACCAGCCTCTGCGTCCCAAATTGACCCAGCCTCTGCTTCCCAAATTGACCCAGCCTCTGCTTCCCAAATTGACCCAGCCTCTGCTTCCCAAATTGATGAGGGGGTATGTGTTCACACTTCCATTTGCCCCAGCCAACCTTGTCCTCCCAAGACCTCAACAAACATTGCGCACAGGAAGCAACGTTTAAGAGGAAAGAAGAAAACGAGACCAGAAGGGAACAGGCAGGAGCGACAGAACAGGACAACACCAAACAATGGTCAGTCACGTAAACATTCAGGAACAGGACAACACCAAACAATGGTCAGTCACGTAGACATTCAGGAACAGGACAAAACCAAACAATGGTCAGTCACGTAGACATTCAGGAACAGGACAAAACCAAACAATGGTCAGTCACGTAGACATTCAGGAACAGGACAACACCAAACAATGGTCAGTCACGTAGACATTCAGGAGCAGGACAAAACCAAACAATGGTCAGTCACGTAAACATTCAGGAACAGGACAACACCAAACAATGGTCAGTCACGTAGACATTCAGGAACAGGACAAAACCAAACAATGGTCAGTCACATAGACATTCAGGAGCAGGACAAAACCAAACAATGGTCAGTCATGTAAACATTCAGGAACAGGACAAAACCAAACAATGGTCAGTCATGTAAACATTCAGGAACAGGACAAAACCAAACAATGGTCAGTCACGTAAACATTCAGGAACAGAACAACACCAAACAATGGTCAGTCACGTAGACATCCAGGAACAGGACAAAACCAAACAATGGTCAGTCATGTAAACATTCAGGAACAGAACAACACCAAACAATGGTCAGTCACGTAAACATTCAGGAACAGGACAAAACCAAACAATGGTCAGTCACGTAAACATTCAGGAACAGGACAAAACCAAACAATGGTCAGTCACGTAGACATTCAGGAGCAGGACAAAACCAAACAATGGTCAGTCACGTAAACATTCAGGAACAGGACAACACCAAACAATGGTCAGTCACGTAAACATTCAGGAACAGGACAAAACCAAACAATGGTCAGTCATGTAAACATTCAGGAACAGGACAAAACCAAACAATGGTCAGTCACGTAAACATTCAGGAACAGGACAAAACCAAACAATGGTCAGTCATGTAAACATTCAGGAACAGGACAAAACCAAACAATGGTCAGTCATGTAAACATTCAGGAACAGGACAAAACCAAACAATGGTCAGTCACGTAGACATTCAGGAACAGGACAAAACCAAACAATGGTCAGTCATGTAAACATTCAGGAACAGGACAAAACCAAACAATGGTCAGTCACGTAGACATCCAGGAACAGGACAAAGCCAAACAATGGTCAGTCATTTAGACATTCAGGAACAGGACAACACCAAACAATGGTCAGTCATGTAAACATTCAGGAACAGGACAACACCAAACAATGGTCAGTCACGTAAACATTCAGGAACAGGACAACACCAAACAATGGTCAGTCACGTAAACATTCAGGAACAGGACAAAACCAAACAATGGTCAGTCACGTAAACATTCAGGAACAGGACAAAACCAAACAATGGTCAGTCACGTAAACATTCAGGAGCAGGACAAAACCATACAATGGTCAGTCACGTAAACATTCAGGAACAGGACAAAACCAAACAATGGTCAGTCACGTAGACATTCAGGAACAGGACAAAACCAAACAATGGTCAGTCACGTAAACATTCAAGAACAGGACAAAACCAAACAATGGTCAGTCACGTAGACATTCAAGAACAGGACAAAACCAAACAATGGTCAGTCATGTAAACATTCAGGAACAGGACAACACCAAACAATGGTCAGTCACGTAGACATTCAGGAACAGGACAAAACCAAACGATGGTCAGTCACGTAAACATTCAGGAACAGGACAAAACCAAACAATGGTCAGTCACGTAGACATTCAGGAGCAGGACAAAACCAAACAATGGTCAGTCCCGTAAACATTCAGGAACAGGACAAAACCAAACAATGGTCAGTCACGTAGATATTCAGGAACAGGACAAAACCAAACAATGGTCAGTCACGTAAACATTCAGGAACAGGACAACACCAAACAATGGTCAGTCACGTAAACATTCAGGAACAGGACAAAACCATACAATGGTCAGTCATGTAAACATTCAGGAACAGGACAAAACCAGACAATGGTCAGTCACGTAGACATTCAGGAACAGGACAAAACCAAACAATGGTCAGTCACGTAGACATTCAAGAACAGGACAAAACCAAACAATGGTCAGTCATGTAAACATTCAGGAACAGGACAAAACCAAACAATGGTCAGTCACGTAGACATTCAGGAACAGGACAACACCAAACAATGGTCAGTCATGTAAACATTCAGGAACAGGACAAAACCAAACAATGGTCAGTCATTAGACATTCAGGAACAGGACAAAACCAAACAATGGTCAGGAACAGGACAAACCAAACAATGGTCAGTCACGTAAACATTCAGGAACAGGACAAAACCAAACAATGGTCAGTCATGTAAACATTCAGGAACAGGACAAAACCAAACAATGGTCAGTCACGTAAACATTCAGGAACAGGACAAAACCAAACAATGGTCAGTCACGTAGACATTCAGGAACAGGACAAAACCAACAATGGTCAGTCACGTAAACATTCAGGAACAGGACAAAACCAAACAATGGTCAGTCACGTAGACATTCAGGAAGGACAAAACCAAACAATGGTCAGTCACGTAAACATTCAAAACAGGACAAAACCAAACAATGGTCAGTCACGTAGACATTCAAGAACAGGACAAAACCAAACAATGGTCAGTCACGTAAACATTCAGGAACAGGACAAAACCAAACAATGGTCAGTCACGTAGACATTCAGGAACAGGACAAAACCAAACAATGGTCAGTCACGTAAACATTCAGGAACAGGACAAAACCAAACAATGGTCAGTCACGTAGACATTCAGGAGCAGGACAAAACCAAACAATGGTCAGTCACGTAAACATTCAGGAACAGGACAAAACCAAACAATGGTCAGTCACGTAGATATTCAGGAACAGGACAAAACCAAACAATGGTCAGTCACGTAAACATTCAGGAACAGGACAACACCAAACAATGGTCAGTCACGTAAACATTCAGGAACAGGACAAAACCATACAATGGTCAGTCATGTAAACATTCAGGAACAGGACAAAACCAAACAATGGTCAGTCACGTAGACATTCAGGAACAGGACAAAACCAAACGATGGTCAGTCACGTAAACATTCAGGAACAGGACAAAACCATACAATGGTCTGTCATGTAAACATTCAGGAACAGGACAAAACCAAACAATGGTCAGTCACGTAGACATTCAGGAGCAGGACAAAACCAAACAATGGTCAGTCACGTAGACATTCAGGAACAGGACAAAACCAAACAATGGTCAGTCACGTAGACATTCAAGAACAGGACAAAACCAAACAATGGTCAGTCATGTAAACATTCAGGAACAGAACAGGACAACATTCCAAACAAACAATGGTCAGTCACGTAGACATTCAGGAACAGGACAAAACCAAACGATGGTCAGTCACGTAAACATTCAGGAACAGGACAAAACCATACAATGGTCAGTCATGTAAATATTCAGGAACAGGACAAAACCAGACAATGGTCAGTCACGTAGACATTCAGGAACAGGACAAAACCAAACAATGGTCAGTCACGTAGACATTCAAGAACATGACAAAACCAAACAATGGTCAGTCATGTAAACATTCAGGAACAGGACAACACCAAACAATGGTCAGTCACGTAGACATTCAGGAACAGGACAAAACCAAACAATGGTCAGTCATGTAAACATTCAGGAACAGGACAACACCAAACAATGGTCAGTCATGTAAACATTCAGGAACAGGACAAAACCAAACAATGGTCAGTCACGTAGACATTCAGGAACAGGACAAAACCAAACAATGGTCAGTCATTTAGACATTCAGGAACAGGACAAAACCAAACAATGGTCAGTCACGTAAACATTCAGGAACAGGACAAAACCAAACAATGGTCAGTCATGTAAACATTCAGGAACAGGACAAAACCAAACAATGGTCAGTCACGTAGACATTCAGGAACAGGACAAAACCAAACAATGGTCAGTCACGTAAACATTCAGGAACAGGACAAAACCAAACAATGGTCAGTCACGTAGACATTCAGGAACAGGACAAAACCAAACAATGGAACAGGACAAAACCAAACAATGGTCAGTCACGTAGACATTCAGGAACAGCAGGTCAAAACCAAACAATGGTCAGTCACGTAACAGACATTCAGGAACAGGACAAAACCAAACAATGGTCAGTCACGTAGACATTCAGGAACAGGACAAAACCAAACAATGGTCAGTCACGTAGACATTCAGGAACAGCAGGTCAAAACCAAACAGGACAAAACCATACAATGGTCAGTCACGTAAACATTCAGGAACAGGACAAAACCAAACAATGGTCAGTCACGTAAACATTCAGGAACAGGACAAAACCAAACAATGGTCAGTCACGTAGACATTCAGAACATGGTCAGTCACGAGACATTCAGGACAAAAACCAAACAATGGTCAGTCATTTAGACATTCAGGAACAGGACAAAACCAAACAATGGTCAGTCACGAGACATTCAGGAACAGGACAAAACCAAACAATGGTCAGTCATTTAGACATTCAGGAGCAGGACAAAATCAAACAATGGTCAGTCACGTAGACATTCAGGAGCAGGACAAAACCAAACAATGGTCAGTCACGTAAACATTCAGGAACAGGACAACACCAAACAATGGTCAGTCACGTAAACATTCAGGAACAGGACAAAACCAAACAATGGTCAGTCATGTAAACATTCAGGAACAGGACAAAACCAAACAATGGTCAGTCATGTAAACATTCAGGAACAGGAACAGGACAACAAAACCAAACAATGGTCAGTCACGTAAACATTCAGGAACAGGACAAAACCAAACAATCAATGGTCAGTCACGTAAACATTCAGGAACAGGACAAAACCAAACAATGGTCATTCATGTAAACATTCAGGAGCAGGACAAAACCATACAATGGTCAGTCACGTAAACATTCAGGAACAGGACAAAACCAAACAATTGTCAGTCACGTAGACATTCAGGAACAGGACAAAACCAAACAATGGTCAGTCACGTAAACATTCAAGAACAGGACAAAACCAAACAATGGTCAGTCACGTAGACATTCAAGAACAGGACAAAACCAAACAATGGTCAGTCATGTAAACATTCAGGAACAGGACAAAACCAAACAATGGTCAGTCACGTAGACATTCAGGAACAGGACAAAACCAAACGATGGTCAGTCACGTAAACATTCAGGAACAGGACAAAACCAAACAATGGTCAGTCACGTAGACATTCAGGAGCAGGACAAAACCAAACAATGGTCAGTCACGTAAACATTCAGGAACAGGACAAAACCAAACAATGGTCAGTCACGAATTCAGGACAGGAAAAACCAAACAATGGTCAGTCACGTAAACATTCAGGAACAGGACAAAACCAAACAATGGTCAGTCACGTAGATATTCAGGAACAGGACAAAACCAAACAATGGTCAGTCACGTAAACATTCAGGAACAGGACAACACCAAACAATGGTCAGTCACGTAAACATTCAGGAACAGGACAAAACCATACAATGGTCAGTCATGTAAACATTCAGGAACAGGACAAAACCAAACAATGGTCAGTCACGTAGACATTCAGGAACAGGACAAAACCAAACGATGGTCAGTCACGTAAACATTCAGGAACAGGACAAAACCATACAATGGTCTGTCATGTAAACATTCAGGAACAGGACAAAACCAAACAATGGTCAGTCACGTAGACATTCAGGAGCAGGACAAAACCAAACAATGGTCAGTCACGTAGACATTCAGGAACAGGACAAAACCAAACAATGGTCAGTCACGTAGACATTCAAGAACAGGACAAAACCAAACAATGGTCAGTCATGTAAACATTCAGGAACAGGACAACACCAAACAATGGTCAGTCACGTAGACATTCAGGAACATTCAGTCACGAACAGGACAAAACCAAACAATGGTCAGTCACGTAAACATTCAGGAACAGGACAAAACCAGACAAGTCATGTAAACATTCAGGAACAGGACAAAACCAGACAATGGTCAGTCACGTAGACATTCAGGAACAGGACAAAACCAAACAATGGTCAGTCACGTAGACATTCAAGAACAGGACAAAACCAAACAATGGTCAGTCATGTAAACATTCAGGAACAGGACAACACCAAACAATGGTCAGTCACGTAAACATTCAGGAACAGGACAAAACCATACAATGGTCAGTCATGTAAACATTCAGGAACAGGACAAAACCAGACAATGGTCAGTCACGTAGACATTCAGGAACAGGACAAAACCAAACAATGGTCAGTCACGTAGACATTCAAGAACAGGACAAAACCAAACAATGGTCAGTCATGTAAACATTCAGGAACAGGACAACACCAAACAATGGTCAGTCACGTAGACATTCAGGAACAGGACAACACCAAACAATGGTCAGTCATGTAAACATTCAGGAACAGGACAAAACCAAACAATGGTCAGTCACGTAGACATTCAGGAACAGGACAAAACCAAACAATGGTCAGTCATTTAGACATTCAGGAACAGGACAACACCAAACAATGGTCAGTCACGTAAACATTCAGGAACAGGACAAAACCAAACAATGGTCAGTCATGTAAACATTCAGGAACAGGACAAAACCAAACAATGGTCAGTCACGTAAACATTCAGGAACAGGACAAAACCAAACAATGGTCAGTCACGTAGACATTCAGGAGCAGGACAAAACCAAACAATGGTCAGTCACGTAAACATTCAGGAACAGGACAAAACCAAACAATGGTCAGTCACGTAGATATTCAGGAACAGGACAAAACCAAACAATGGTCAGTCACGTAAACATTCAGGAACAGGACAACACCAAACAATGGTCAGTCACGTAAACATTCAGGAACAGGACAAAACCATACAATGGTCAGTCATGTAAACATTCAGGAACAGGACAAAACCAAACAATGGTCAGTCACGTAGACATTCAGGAACAGGACAAAACCAAACGATGGTCAGTCACGTAAACATTCAGGAGCAGGACAAAACCATCACGTAAACATTCAGGAACAGGACAATGGTCAGTCACGTAAACATTCAGGAACAGGACAAAACCAAACAATGGTCAGTCACGTAGACATTCAGGGACAGGACAAAACCAAACAATGGTCAGTCACGTAAACATTCAAGAACAGGACAAAACCAAACAATGGTCAGTCACGTAGACATTCAAGAACAGGACAAAACCAAACAATGGTCAGTCATGTAAACATTCAGGAACAGGACAACACCAAACAATGGTCAGTCACGTAGACATTCAGGAACAGGACAAAACCAAACGATGGTCAGTCACGTAAACATTCAGGAACAGGACAAAACCAAACAATGGTCAGTCACGTAGACATTCAGGAGCAGGACAAAACCAAACAATGGTCAGTCACGTAAACATTCAGGAACAGGACAAAACCAAACAATGGTCAGTCACGTAGATATTCAGGAACAGGACAAAACCAAACAATGGTCAGTCACGTAAACATTCAGGAACAGGACAACACCAAACAATGGTCAGTCACGTAAACATTCAGGAACAGGACAAAACCATACAATGGTCAGTCATGTAAACATTCAGGAACAGGACAAAACCAAACAATGGTCAGTCACGTAGACATTCAGGAACAGGACAAAACCAAACGATGGTCAGTCACGTAAACATTCAGGAACAGGACAAAACCATACAATGGTCTGTCATGTAAACATTCAGGAACAGGACAAAACCAAACAATGGTCAGTCACGTAGACATTCAGGAGCAGGACAAAACCAAACAATGGTCAGTCACGTAGACATTCAGGAACAGGACAAAACCAAACAATGGTCAGTCACGTAGACATTCAAGAACAGGACAAAACCAAACAATGGTCAGTCATGTAAACATTCAGGAACAGGACAACACCAAACAATGGTCAGTCACGTAGACATTCAGGAACAGGACAAAACCAAACGATGGTCAGTCACGTAAACATTCAGGAACAGGACAAAACCATACAATGGTCAGTCATGTAAATATTCAGGAACAGGACAAAACCAGACAATGGTCAGTCACGTAGACATTCAGGAACAGGACAAAACCAAACAATGGTCAGTCACGTAGACATTCAAGAACATGACAAAACCAAACAATGGTCAGTCATGTAAACATTCAGGAACAGGACAACACCAAACAATGGTCAGTCACGTAGACATTCAGGAACAGGACAAAACCAAACAATGGTCAGTCATGTAAACATTCAGGAACAGGACAACACCAAACAATGGTCAGTCATGTAAACATTCAGGAACAGGACAAAACCAAACAATGGTCAGTCACGTAGACATTCAGGAACAGGACAAAACCAAACAATGGTCAGTCATTTAGACATTCAGGAACAGGACAACACCAAACAATGGTCAGTCACGTAAACATTCAGGAACAGGACAAAACCAAACAATGGTCAGTCATGTAAACATTCAGGAACAGGACAAAACCAAACAATGGTCAGTCACGTAGACATTCAGGAACAGGACAAAACCAAACAATGGTCAGTCACGTAAACATTCAGGAACAGGACAAAACCAAACAATGGTCAGTCACGTAGACATTCAGGAACAGGACAAAACCAAACAATGGTCAGTCACGTAGACATTCAGGATCAGGTCAAAACCAAACAATGGTCAGTCACGTAGACATTCAGGAACAGGACAAAACCAAACAATGGTCAGTCACGTAGACATTCAGGAACAGGACAAAACCAAACAATGGTCAGTCACGTAGACATTCAGGAGCAGGTCAAAACCAAATAATGGTCAGTCACGTAAACATTCAGGAACAGGACAAAACCAAACAATGGTCAGTCACGTAAACATTCAGGAGCAGGACAAAACCAAACAATGGTCAGTCACGTAGACATTCAGGAACAGGACAAAACCAAACAATGGTCAGTCACGTAGACATTCAGGAGCAGGACAGAACCATACAATGGTCAGTCATTTAGACATTCAGGAACAGGACAAAACCAAACAATGGTCAGTCACGTAGACATTCAGGAACAGGACAAAACCAAACAATGGTCAGTCATTTAGACATTCAGGAGCAGGACAAAACCAAACAATGGTCAGTCACGTAGACATTCAGGAGCAGGACAAAACCAAACAATGGTCAGTCACGTAAACATTCAGGAACAGGACAACACCAAACAATGGTCAGTCACGTAAACATTCAGGAACAGGACAAAACCAAACAATGGTCAGTCATGTAAACATTCAGGAGCAGGACAAAACCAAACAATGGTCAGTCATGTAAACATTCAGGAACAGGACAAAACCAAACAATGGTCAGTCACGTAAACATTCAGGAACAGGACAAAACCAAACAATCAATGGTCAGTCACGTAAACATTCAGGAACAGGACAAAACCAAACAATGGTCATTCATGTAAACATTCAGGAACAGGACAAAACCAAACAATGGTCAGTCACGTAAACATTCAGGAACAGGACAACACCAAACAATGGTCATTCATGTAAACATTCAGGAACAGGACAAAACCAAACAATGGTCAGTCACGTAGACATTCAGGAGCAGGACATTATTTACCTTCAGAGTTGAATGTATAGCATGGCATTTGTTCACTGTAATAGCTACTGTAAATTGGAGTGCAGTTAGATTAACAAGAATTTACGCTTTCTGCCCATTTAAGACATGTCTATGTCCTGGAAAGTTGACTGCTGCTTACGTCATTCTGGTCACATTAGCGTACGTTAGCAACAACGGTCCCGGTTTAGGGATACCGATCCCGTAGAGGATAAGGGAATGATGACCGGATAAGAGGCAATCCAAAATTTCGATTAAGACATTAATGCGTGAGCTAAGACTGATGAAGTCAATATACAGTGCCTTCGGAAAAGTATTCAGACACCTTGACTTTGTCCACATTTTTTTACATTACAGCCTTATTCTAAAATGGATTTTAAAAATCTACACACACAATACCCCATAATGACACAGCGAAAACTGATTTTTTTAAAATTTTATGCACATTTATTAAAAAAAATACTTATTTACATAAGTATTTAGACCCTTTGCTATGAGACTCGAAATTGAG
Source organism: Oncorhynchus keta (assembly GCF_023373465.1). Classification (NCBI taxonomy): domain Eukaryota; kingdom Metazoa; phylum Chordata; class Actinopteri; order Salmoniformes; family Salmonidae; genus Oncorhynchus; species Oncorhynchus keta. The sequence goes on from NC_068421.1 coordinate 79,288,741, forward strand.
CTCAAGTGCATCCTGTTTCCATTGATCATCCTTGAGATGTTTCTACAACTTGATTGGAGTCCACCTGTGTTAAATTCAGTTGATTGGACATGATTTGGAAAGGCACATGCCTGTCTATAGAAGGTCCCACAGTGGGCAGTGCATTTCAGAGCAAAAACTAAGCCGTGAGGTCGAAGGAATTGTCTGTAGAGCTCAGAGACAGGATTGTGTCGAGGTACAGATCTGGGGAAGGGAACCAAAACATTTCTGCTGCATTGAAGGTCCACAAGAACACAGTGGCCTCCATCATTCTTAAATGGAAGAAGTTTATAACCACCAAGACTCTTCCTAGAGCTGGCCGCCTGGTAAAACTGCGCAATCGGGGGAGAAGGGTCTTGGTCATGGAGGTGACCAAGAACCTGCTTCAGAGCATTCAGGACCTCAGACTAAGGCAAAGGTTCACCTTCCAACAGGACACCACCCTAAGCACACAGCCAAGACAACGCAGGTGTGGCTTCGGGACACGTCTCTGAATGTCCTTGAGTGGCCCAGCCAGAGCCTGGACTTGAACCCAATCAAAGATCTCTGGCGAGACCTGAAAATAGCTGTTCAGCGACGCTCCCCATCCAACCTGATAGAGCTTGAGAGGATCTGTATAGAAAAATGGCAGAGACTCCTCAAATTCAGGTGTGCCAAGCTTGTAGTGTCATACCCAAGAAGACTTGATGCTGTAATTGCTGTCAAAGGTGCTTCAAAGTACTGAGTAAAGGGTCTGAATACTTATGCAAATGTGATATTTCAGATTTTTGTAGAAAAAAAATGTATACATTTGCAACAGTTTCTACGTGTGTTTTTGCTTTGTCATTATGGGGTGTGTGTAGATAGATGGGGGAAAAAACAATTGAATCCATTTTAGAATAAAGCTGTAACGTAACAATGTGGAACATGTCAAGGGGTCTGAATACTTTCCGAAGTATTTGTTCAGCACTTTTGTTCAGCACTTTTGAAATGTACAGCGACAGAATTCAGAACATGGTCCGTTCTTACAGTATTCTCCCTGTACACTAAGTCAGAACCATATGATAAATGAAGGGGGCATATAAGCGGACAGTGAAAGCTCAATGTTTGATGACATTTCTCTAAAACAGACTATAGGCTACATGTGCACCAACAAGTCAGAACAGTAGGCTAAGTTATGAGGGGGAAAGGGACCAAATTTTTAGAGTGAGGCACATGGGCTTCTAACCACTTACAACACAACATACACATAGTTTTACTTTCTTAGCTACAGTGTACATATCTCCCTGGCATATTGCGTAATTTATGCAGTGGCATACAATACATATTTGGACTCGGTTGTGCTGTGCTCACTTGAACAGGAAGGTGGCTCGGTGGTCGTTCTTGTGGGGAAATTTTGTCATGAAACTTTGTCATCCAAGTCTGTCATTCCCTGGATTTACGGTGATTTCAAGACAACTGGAGCTCGTTTTTTTCTAGGTTCCCAGTTTTCTTGAACTCAATAAAGTCTGAGATTTCTGAGTTTCCAGTTGTTTTGAACGTGGCAGAAGTCATGTTGGATTGACAGCATGGCCAATATATTCAACCTTTTTTGGCCCATGGTTTTGTGTGTGAAGGTTTATAATTTTAAGCAAAGAAAAGAGACCCTTAAACCCAGACTTGGACCACACACCCACTCCACCGAATAGGAGGGGAAGCAAAATAGTGATTGCTTTGCAACGCTTGCAGTTAGCCATTGATTTCTTCCAAACCTCTCATTGTTGAATTTGTTATTTCCAACTTGTTGTGTAATGTTTGTCCAATGGCTAATTTTCTTCATATGACAAGGATTGAAAAGGATTTGCCAGTAGATTGACGTGCTTCATGAAGATGACTGCTTGCTAGCTAAGATTGAGAAAATATGATGATCAGTCCAATCAAAGCTACAGTAGATATAATGTGATTTGATGTCATTTTATTTGTGGCCAATGACCTAGAGCCTTCTTGAATGGGCACTTCTGATGTAAATCTATGGCAGCACCCAAGGGGGCTTGAACTTTCTAGCTCTCCCTGTAGATTTTGCGGTGACATAGTGTCCCCATGAGTGACAGAACACTGAGCCAATCACAGTGCAACTGTCTAAGATGACCAACTTCTGTATTATCCTCTGGCTGCCCCTCCACCACACAAAGCACTAAGCTAGGCTGAAACACCTGCATTTTGGAGCCGCCTTACTCAAGAAAAACAAAAAAAGAGACCATGTTTGTATGCGTCTTTATTAACTAAGTACATTTTTATTTACATTGTTTGCAAACTGATGTGCGACATGTATTAAATGCCAAAATAAAATGCAAAACAGGCACACAAAATATATGCCTGTTTTGTATGTTTGTCATTAATACGTGTTGCATATCAGTTTGCAAACAAAAATATACTGAGTTAATAAATTAATAAAGCTCTGCCCCACCTGCCCTGAATGGCTGGTCGCCACTTGTAATAAGAATACTGTAGCTACAGTGAGTATACAAAAAATTAGGAACACCTGCTCTTTCTGTGACAGACTGACCAGGTGAATCCAGGTGAAATCTATGATCTTTTATTGATTTTCACTTGTTAAATCCACTTCAATCAGTGTAGATGAAGGGGAGGAGACTGGTTGAAGAATAATTTTTAAGCCTTCAGACAGTTGAGACATGGATTGTGTATGTGTGCCATTCAGAGGGTGAATGGGAAAGATAAAATATTTCAGTGCCTTTGAACGGGGTATGGTATTGGCTGCCAGGCGCACCAGTTTGAGTGTGTCAAGAACTGCAACACTGCTGGGTTTTTCACATTCAACAGTTTCCCATGTGATTCAAGAATGGTCCACCACCCAAAGGACATCCAGCTAATGTGACACTACTGTGTAAAGCATTGGAGTCAACATGGGCCAGCATCCGTGTGGAACACTTTTGACACCTTATAGAGTCCATGCCCCGACGAATTGAGGCTGTTCTCGGGACAGAAGGGAGTGCAACTCAATATCAACTCAGATATACATTAAAAATTGGGGGGAAATGTCTGTTTTGAAAAAACAATCCCATTAAATGATCACTCTCCATTCTCTAACCCCCTTTCTCTCTCTTCCTCACTCTGTGTTGTAGGTTGAACAGGCTCCAGAGGGTGGTGGTTGGGGAGGCTGGCCTGCTGAGCCACGTGGCCCAGTTAGATGTGCGGGATGCTGGGTTGGAGGAGCTTGACGTCAGGACCCTATCCAGGCTGGAGCTCCTACGCTGTGACAGAAACACACTCACACTCCTTCGAGTCAGCGGCCTAGCACTCAAGGGCCTGCACACAGCACAAAACGGTACACATACACTCACAAACATGGACACTTGTTATAGTAATTGTCCACATTGCAGAGAATGTAGAGACGCATACACACATACAGGTTACTGACAAAATAAAGTCAACACCAATATAGTGTCTTGATAGGGTGTTGGACCACCACGAGCCAGAACGGCTTCAATGGGCCTTGGCATATATTCTGCAAGTGTCTGGAACTCTATTGGAGGGATACGACACCATTCTTCCATGATAAATTCCATAATTTGGTGTTTTATATAGCCCTTACATCAGCTGATATCTCAAAGTGCTGTACAGAAACCCAGCTTAAAACCCCAAACAGCAAGCAATGCAGGTGTAGAAGCACGGTGGCTAGGAAAAACTCCCTAGAAAGGCCAAAACCTAGGAAGAAACCTAGAGAGGAACCAGGCTATGAGGGGTGGCCAGTACTCTTCTGGCTGTGCCGGGTGGAGATTATAACAGAACATGGCCAAGATGTTCAAATGTTCATAAATTACCAGCATTGTCATATAATAATAATCACAGTAGTTGTCGAGGGTGCAGCAAGTCAGCACCTCAGGAGTAAATGTGAGTTGGCTTTTCATAGCCCGATCATTAAGAGTATCTCTACCGCTCCTGCTGTCTCTAGAGAGTTGAAAACAACAGGTCTGGGACAGGTAGCACGTCCGGTGAACAGGACAGGGTTCCATAGCCGCAGGCAGAACAGTTGAAACTGGAGCAGCAGCACGGCCAGGTGGACTGGGGACAGCAAGGAGTCATCATGCCAGGTAGTCCTGAGGCATGGTCCTAGGGCTCAGGTCCTCCAAGAGAGAGAAAGAAAGAGAATTAGAGAGAGCATACTTAAATTCACTCAGGACACCGGATAAGACAGGAGAAATACTCCAGATATAACAGACTGACCCTAGCCCCTAGACACAAACTACTGCAGCATAAATACTGGAGGCTGAGACGGGGGCTCAGGAGACACTGTGGCCCCATCCGATGATACCCCCGGACAGGGCCAAACAGACAGGATATAACCCCACCCACTGGTGACTGACACACACCCACACCCTTTTAACCTCCTATGCTCTTTTGAGACCCCTCTTTTAAAATCACTGAGATCTCTTCTAGCCATGGTAACCAAAATAATGAGCTACTGGGCATTTTAATACATGACTCTAAGCATGATGGGATGTTAATTGCTTAATTAACTCAGGAACCACACCTGTGTGGAAGTACCTGCTTTCAATGTACTTTGTATCCCTCATTTACTCGTATTTCCTTTTATTTTGGCAGTTCCCTGTATATACTGTACTGACGGTGTGTTGTTTTTTTCTAGAGCTGAGAGCGCTGGATGTATTTCCTGTTCCAGAGAGCCTCACTGTTGTGGACGTGTCCAGGTAAGAGCCACACAGTTCACAATCGATGGATGGATTCTTGAATGGGTAGAGAATATACAAGTGATTTTGATTGTTTTAACTGACCTATTGGTTGATGGACAGAGAGAAGACTTATAGTGACTGATTGCTGTCTGTGTTGTAGGACCCATCTGGACTGTCTGCCTGACTGGCTATGTTGTGTTGTAGGACCCATCTGGACTGTCTGCCTGACTGGCTATGTTGTGTTGTAGGACCCATCTGGACTGTCTGCCTGACTGGCTATGTTGTGTTGTAGGAACTGTCTGCCTGACTGGCTATGTTGTGTTGTAGGAACTGTCTGCCTGACTGGCTATGTTGTGTTGTAGGACCCATCTGGGCTGTCTGCCTGACTGGCTATGTTGTGTTATAGGAACCATCTGGACTGTCTGCCTGACTGGCTATGTTGTGTTATCGGAACCATCTGGACTGTCTGCCTGACTGGCTATGTTGTGTTGTAGCACCCATCTGGACTGTCTGCCTGACTGGCTATGTTGTGTTGTAGGAACTGTCTGCCTGACTGGCTATGTTGTGTTGTAGGACCCATCTGGGCTGTCTGCCTGACTGGCTATGTTGTGTTATAGGAACCATCTGGACTGTCTGCCTGACTGGCTATGTTGTGTTGTAGGATCCATCTGGACTGTCTGCCTGACTGGCTATGTTGTGTTGTAGGAACTGTCTGCCTGACTGGCTATGTTGTGTTGTAGGACCCATCTGGACTGTCTGCCTGACTGGCTATGTTGTGTTATCGGAACCATCTGGACTGTCTGCCTGACTGGCTATGTTGTGTTGTAGCACCCATCTGGACTGTCTGCCTGACTGGCTATGTTGTGTTGTAGGAACTGTCTGCCTGACTGGCTATGTTGTGTTGTAGGACCCATCTGGGCTGTCTGCCTGACTGGCTATGTTGTGTTGTCGGACCCATCTGGGCTGCCTGCCTGACTGGCTATGTTGTGTTGTAGGACCCATCTGGACTGTATGCCTGCCTGGCTATGTTGTGTTGTAGGAACTGTCTGTCTGCCTGACTGGCTATGTTGTGTTGTAGGACCCATCTGGACTGTCTGCCTGACTGGCTATGTTGTGTTGTCGGACCCACCTGGGCTGTCTGCCTGACTGGCTATATTGTGTTATAGGAACCATCTGGACTGTCTGCCTGCCTGGCTATGTTGTGTTGTAGGAACTGTCTGCCTGACTGGCTATGTTGTGTTGTAGGACCCATCTGGGCTGTCTGCCTGACTGGCTATGTTGTGTTGTAGGACCCATCTGGACTGTCTGCCTGACTGGCTATGTTGTGTTGTAGGAACTGTCTGCTTGACTGGCTATGTTGTGTTGTAGGACCCATCTGGACTGTCTGCCTGACTGGCTATGTTGTGTTATAGGAACCATCTGGACTGTCTGCCTGCCTGGCTATGTTGTGTTGTAGGACCCATCTGGGCTGTCTGCCTGACTGGCTATGTTGTGTTGTAGGACCCATCCGGACTGTCTGCCTGACTGGCTATGTTGTGTTGTAGGACCCATCTGGACTGTCTGCCTGACTGGCTATGTTGTGTTGTAGGACCCATCTGGACTGTCTGCCTGACTGGCTATGTTGTGTTGTAGGACCCATCTGGACTGTCTGCCTGACTGGCTATGTTGTGTTGTAGGACCCATCTGGACTGTCTGCCTGACTGGCTATGTTGTGTTGTAGGACCCATCTGGACTGTCTGCATGACTGGCTATGTTGTGTTGTAGGACCCATCTGGACTGTCTGCCTGACTGGCTATGTTGTGTTGTAGGACCCATCTGGACTGTCTGCCTGACTGGCTATGTTGTGTTGTAGGACCCATCTGGACTGTCTGCCTGACTGGCTATGTTTTGTTGTAGGACCCATCTGGACTGTCTGCCTGACTGGCTATGTTGTGTTGTAGGAACTGTCTGCCTGACTGGCTATGTTGTGTTGTAGGACCCATTTGGACTGTCTGCCTGACTGGCTATGTTGTGTTATCGGAACCATCTGGACTGTCTGCCTGCCTGGCTATGTTGTGTTGTAGGAACTGTCTGTCTGCCTGACTGGCTATGTTGTGTTGTAGGACCCATTTGGACTGTCTGCCTGACTGGCTATGTTGTGTTATCGGAACCATCTGGACTGTGCCTGACTGGCTATGTTGTGTTGTAGCACCCATCTGGACTGTCTGCCTGACTGGCTATGTTGTGTTGTAGGAACTGTCTGCCTGACTGGCTATGTTGTGTTGTAGGACCCATCTGGGCTGTCTGCCTGCCTGGCTATGTTGTGTTGTAGGAACTGTCTGCCTGACTGGCTATGTTGTGTTGTAGGACCCATCTGGGCTGTCTGCCTGCCTGGCTATGTTGTGTTGTAGGAACTGTCTGCCTGACTGGCTATGTTGTGTTGTAGGAACTGTCTGCCTGACTGGCTATGTTGTGTTGTAGGACCCATCTGGGCTGTCTGCCTGACTGGCTATGTTGTGTTGTTGGACCCATCTGGACTGTCTGCCTGACTGGCTATGTTTTGTTGTAGGAACTGTCTGCCTGACTGGCTATGTTGTGTTGTAGGAACTGTCTGCCTGACTGGCTATGTTGTGTTGTAGGACCCATCTGGGCTGTCTGCCTGACTGGCTATGTTGTGTTGTTGGACCCATCTGGACTGTCTGCCTGCCTGGCTATGTTGTGTTGTAGGAACTGTCTGCCTGACTGGCTATGTTGTGTTGTAGGAACTGTCTGCCTGACTGGCTATGTTGTGTTGTAGGACCCATCTGGGCTGTCTGCCTGACTGGCTATGTTGTGTTGTTGGACCCATCTGGACTGTCTGCCTGACTGGCTATGTTGTGTTGTAGGAACTGTCTGCCTGACTGGCTATGTTGTGTTGTAGGAACTGTCTGCCTGACTGGCTATGTTGTGTTGTAGGACCCATCTGGGCTGTCTGCCTGACTGGCTATGTTGTGTTGTTGGACCCATCTGGACTGTCTGCCTGACTGGCTATGTTGTGTTGTAGGACCCATCTGGGCTGTCTGCCTGACTGGCTATGTTGTGTTGTAGGACCCATCTGTCTGCCTGACTGGCTATGTTGTGTTGCCTGACTGGCTATGTTGTGTTATAGGAACCATCTGGACTGTCTGCCTGACTGGCTATGTTGTGTTGTAGGAACTGTCTGCCTGACTGGCTATGTTGTGTTGTAGGACCCATCTGGGCTGTCTGCCTGCCTGGCTATGTTGTGTTGTAGGAACTGTCTGCCTGACTGGCTATGTTGTGTTGTAGGACCCATCTGGGCTGTCTGCCTGCCTGGCTATGTTGTGTTGTAGGAACCATGGCTGTTGTGTTGTAGGAACTGTCTGCCTGACTGGCTATGTTGTGTTGTAGGACCCATCTGGGCTGTCTGCCTGACTGGCTATGTTGTGTTGTTGGACCCATCTGGACTGTCTGCCTGACTGGCTATGTTTTGTTGTAGGAACCTGCCTGATCTGTTGTGTTGTACTGTCTGCCTGACTGGCTATGTTGTGTTGTAGGACCCATCTGGGCTGTCTGCCTGACTGGCTATGTTGTGTTGTTGGACCCATCTGGACTGTCTGCCTGACTGGCTATGGCTTGTTGTGTTGTAGGAACTGTCTGCCTGACTGGCTATGTTGTGTTGTAGGACCCATCTGGGCTGTCTGCCTGACTGGCTATGTTGTGTTGTTGGACCCATCTGGACTGTCTGCCTGACTGGCTATGTTGTGTTGTAGGAACTGTCTGCCTGACTGGCTATGTTGTGTTGTAGGAACTGTCTGCCTGACTGGCTATGTTGTGTTGTAGGACCCATCTGGGCTGTCTGCCTGACTGGCTATGTTGTGTTGTTGGACCCATCTGGACTGTCTGCCTGACTGGCTATGTTGTGTTGTAGGACCCATCTGGGCTGTCTGCCTGACTGGCTATGTTGTGTTGTAGGACCCATCTGGACTGTCTGCCTGACTGGCTATGTTGTGTTATAGGAACCATCTGGACTGTCTGCCTGACTGGCTATGTTGTGTTGTAGGAACTGTCTGCTTGACTGGCTATGTTGTGTTTTAGGACCCATCTGGACTGTCTGCCTGACTGGCTATGTTGTGTTATAGGAACCATCTGGACTGTCTGCCTGCCTGGCTATGTTGTGTTGTAGGACCCATCTGGGCTGTCTGCCTGACTGGCTATGTTGTGTTGTAGGACCCATCTGGACTGTCTGCCTGACTGGCTATGTTGTGTTGTAGGACCCATCTGGACTGTCTGCCTGACTGGCTATGTTGTGTTGTAGGACCCATCTGGACTGTCTGCCTGACTGGCTATGTTGTGTTGTAGGACCCATCTGGACTGTCTGCATGACTGGCTATGTTGTGTTGTAGGACCCATCTGGACTGTCTGCCTGACTGGCTATGTTGTGTTGTAGGACCCATCTGGACTGTCTGCCTGACTGGCTATGTTTTGTTGTAGGACCCATCTGGACTGTCTGCCTGACTGGCTATGTTGTGTTGTAGGACCCATCTGGACTGTCTGCCTGACTGGCTATGTTGTGTTGTAGGAGCCATCTGGACTGTCTGCATGACTGGCTATGTTGTGTTGTAGGACCCATCTGGACTGTCTGCCTGACTGGCTATGTTGTGTTGTAGGACCCATCTGGACTGTCTGCCTGACTGGCTATGTTTTGTTGTAGGACCCATCTGGACTGTCTGCCTGACTGGCTATGTTGTGTTGTAGGACCCATCTGGGCTGTCTGCCTGCCTGGCTATGTTGTGTTGTAGAAACTGTCTGCCTGACTGGCTATGTTGTGTTGTAGGACCCATCTGGGCTGTCTGCCTGACTGGCTATGTTGTGTTGTAGGAACTGTCTGCCTGACTGGCTATGTTGTGTTGTAGGACCCATCTGGGCTGTTGCTGCCTGACTGACTGGCTATGTTGTGTTGTTGGACCCATCTGGACTGTCTGCCTGACTGGCTATGTTGTGTTGTAGGAACTGTCTGCCTGACTGGCTATGTTGTGTTGTAGGACCCATCTGGGCTGTCTGCCTGACTTGCTATGTTGTGTTGTAGGACCCATCTGGGCTGTCTGCCTGACTGGCTATGTTGTGTTGTAGGACCCATCTGGACTGTCTGCCTGACTGGCTATGTTGTGTTATAGGAACCATCTGGACTGTCTGCCTGCCTGGCTATGTTGTGTTGTAGGAACTGTCTGCCTGACTGGCTATGTTGTGTTGTAGGACCCATCTGGGCTGTCTGCCTGACTGGCCTGTCTGCCTGACTGGCTATGTTGTGTTGTAGGACCCATCTGGGCTGTCTGCCTGACTTGCTATGTTGTGTTGTAGGACCCATCTGGGCTGTCTGCCTGACTGGCTATGTTGTGTTGTAGGACCCATCTGGACTGTCTGCCTGACTGGCTATGTTGTGTTGTAGGAACTGTCTGCCTGACTGGCTATGTTGTGTTGTAGGACCCATCTGGGCTGTCTGCCTGACTGGCTATGTTGTGTTGTAGGACCCATCTGGGCTGTCTGCCTGACTGGCTATGTTGTGTTGTAGGACCCATCTGGACTGTCTGCCTGACTGGCTATGTTGTGTTATAGGAACCATCTGGACTGTCTGCCTGCCTGGCTATGTTGTGTTGTAGGAACTGTCTGCCTGACTGGCTATGTTGTGTTGTAGGACCCATCTGGGCTGTCTGCCTGACTGGCTATGTTGTGTTGTAGGACCCATCTGGACTGTCTGCCTGACTGGCTATGTTGTGTTGTAGGACCCATCTGGGCTGTCTGCCTGACTGGCTATGTTGTGTTGTAGGACCCATCTGGACTGTCTGCCTGACTGGCTATGTTGTGTTGTAGGAACTGTCTGCCTGACTGGCTATGTTGTGTTGTCGGACCCATCTGGGCTGTCTGCCTGACTGGCTATGTTGTGTTGTAGGACCCATCTGGACTGTCTGCCTGACTGGCTATGTTGTGTTATAGGAACCATCTGGACTGTCTGCCTGCCTGGCTATGTTGTGTTGTAGGACCCATCTGGGCTGTCTGCCTGACTGGCTATGTTGTGTTGTAGGACCCATCTGGACTGTCTGCCTGACTGGCTATGTTGTGTTGTAGGACCCATCTGGGCTGTCTGCCTGACTGGCTATGTTGTGCTGTAGGACCTGTCTGGGCTGTCTGCCTGACTGGCAATGTTGTGTTGTAGGAACTGTCTGCCTGACTGGCTATGTTGTGTTGTTGGACCCATCTAGACTGTCTGCCTGACTGGCTATGTTGTGTTGTAGGAACTGTCTGCCTGACTGGCTATGTTGTGTTGTAGGAACTGTCTGCCTGACTGGCTATGTTGTGTTGTAGGACCCATCTGGACTGTCTGCCTGACTGGCTATGTTGTGTTGTTGGACCCATCTGGACTGTCTGCCTGACTGGCTATGTTGTGTTGTAGGACCCATCTGGGCTGTCTGCCTGACTGGCTATGTTGTGTTGTAGGAACTGTCTGCTTGACTGGCTATGTTGTGTTGTAGGACCCATCTGGACTGTCTGCCTGACTGGCTATGTTGTGTTATAGGAACCATCTGGACTGACTGTCTGCCTGCCTGGCTATGTTGTGTTGTAGGACCCATCTGGGCTGTCTGCCTGACTGGCTATGTTGTGTTGTAGGACCCATCTGGACTGTCTGCCTGACTGGCTATGTTGTGTTGTAGGACCCATCTGGACTGTCTGCCTGACTGGCTATGTTGTGTTGTAGGACCCATCTGGACTGTCTGCCTGACTGGCTATGTTGTGTTGTAGGAACTGTCTGCTTGACTGGCTATGTTGTGTTGTAGGACCCATCTGGACTGTCTGCCTGACTGGCTATGTTTTGTTGTAGGACCCATCTGGACTGTCTGCCTGACTGGCTATGTTGTGTTGTAGGACCCATCTGGACTGTCTGCCTGACTGGCTATGTTGTGTTGTAGGACCCATCTGGACTGTCTGCATGACTGGCTATGTTGTGTTGTAGGACCCATCTGGACTGTCTGCCTGACTGGCTATGTTGTGTTGTAGGACCCATCTGGACTGTCTGCCTGACTGGCTATGTTTTGTTGTAGGACCCATCTGGACTGTCTGCCTGACTGGCTATGTTGTGTTGTAGGAACCATCTGGACTGTCTGCCTGACTGGCTATGTTGTGTTGTAGGAACTGTCTGCCTGACTGGCTATGTTGTGTTGTAGGACCCATCTGGGCTGTCTGCCTGCCTGGCTATGTTGTGTTGTAGGAACTGTCTGCCTGACTGGCTATGTTGTGTTGTAGGACCCATCTGGGCTGTCTGCCTGACTGGCTATGTTGTGTTGTAGGAACTGTCTGCCTGACTGGCTATGTTGTGTTGTAGGACCCATCTGGGCTGTCTGCCTGACTGGCTATGTTGTGTTGTAGGACCCATCTGGACTGTCTGCCTGACTGGCTATGTTGTGTTATAGGAACCATCTGGACTGTCTGCCTGCCTGGCTATGTTGTGTTGTAGGAACTGTCTGCCTGACTGGCTATGTTGTGTTGTAGGACCCATCTGGGCTGTCTGCCTGACTGGCTATGTTGTGTTGTAGGACCCATCTGGACTGTCTGCCTGACTGGCTATGTTGTGTTGTAGGAACTGTCTGCTTGACTGGCTATGTTGTGTTGTAGGACCCATCTGGGCTGTCTGCCTGACTGGCTATGTTGTGTTGTTGGACCCATCTGGACTGTCTGCCTGACTGGCTATGTTGTGTTGTAGGAACTGTCTGCCTGACTGGCTATGTTGTGTTGTAGGACCCATCTGGGCTGTCTGCCTGACTGGCTATGTTGTGTTGTAGGACCCATCTGGACTGTCTGCCTGACTGGCTATGTTGTGTTGTAGGACCCATCTGGGCTGTCTGCCTGACTGGCTATGTTGTGTTGTAGGACCCATCTGGACTGTCTGCCTGACTGGCTATGTTGTGTTGTAGGACTCATCTGGGCTGTCTGCCTGACTGGCTATGTTGTGTTGTAGGACCCATCTGGACTGTCTGCCTGACTGGCTATGTTGTGTTATAGGAACCATCTGGACTGTCTGCCTGCCTGGCTATGTTGTGTTGTAGGACCCATCTGGGCTGTCTGCCTGACTGGCTATGTTGTGTTGTCGGACCCATCTGGGCTGTCTG